>NC_088234.1:11487598-11697598 GCF_036934945.1 Oncorhynchus masou masou
TTGGGGGAATGGTAGAGGCTTGTTTTACTTTACAGTGGTCTGCACAACGTATAATGTTTCACATCACTGCCAAGCTCATTGCCTATCTGGGCCTCCACTGTCACAACTCACGTTGACACAAATGACTGAATCAACAGGGCACAACGCATCATGTTGAAGACAAAGAGAAAGGAGTACAGAGAAGAGGGAGATCAACAAAATGAGTAACAAAGGAGGAGAGAGACAGAGAGAGAGACAGAGAGAGAGACAGAGAGAGAGACAGAGAGAGAGACAGAGAGAGACAGAGAGACAGAGAGAGAGAGAGAGACAGAGAGAGAGAGAGACAGAGAGAGAGAGAGACAGAGAGACAGAGAGAGAGAGAGACAGACAGAGAGAGAGACAGACAGAGAGAGAGACAGAGAGAGACAGAGAGAGAGAGAGACAGAGAGAGAGAGAGAGACAGAGAGAGAGAGAGAGAGAGAGAGAGAGAGAGAGCTGTTACATGAATGAATGGATGAAGATGTGTGTGTGTGTGGAACCAGAAGAGGTGAAAATATAGACTGACCTGTGAGAGATCTGGGATATCACCCTGATCTATTCCAACTTGCTGTTGTCACAAACACACAACGGAAAACAAAAACAGGCCAACGGAAAACAGGGGGAAGGGAAAAAAATAAAACAAGGGAATCATTACTTCCATGCAGTGACCAAGGCCGTGAGTCCCAATAATATCTCCTTCCTCCTGAAGTGTGCACTTGATCACTATTTTACACAAATGTAAAAGCATTGGATTGGAGGATGCTAGTGTGTTTCTATATACCAGTAATTTCCTTTCAAACCCATGTTGTGTGTATGTACCCACATGTGTAACTGATACAAACAAACACACATTTTTAAATGGATGTCACTTAATGGGGCCTCATCGGCGTCAGTTAATGGGGATCCGAATCATTCAAACCATGAAGAGAAGTGTACAAGTGCACACTTCAGGAGAAAGGAGAGATTATTGGGAAGCAGCGTTTGTAAACATAGAAAACAACAATGGAAACAAAATGAAGAATCCAATCAAACATGCTGACACAACCGGATCGATGAATATGATTGGACGATCTTGAGTATGCCCTTGTGACTGACCAATGGGAGACGAGACATGGTGAGAGTGTGGTGAATGAATGGTGAGCAAATTGAACACACATTTAAAATAGTTCCAAAACAACATTGAAACTGTGGGGCGAGAGAGAGAGGGGCGAGAGAGAGAGGGGCGAGAGAGAGAGGGGCGAGAGAGAGAGGGGCGAGCGAGAGGGGTCGAGCGAGAGAGACGGGGAGTGGGGCGAGCGAGAGAGACGGGGAGTGGGGCGAGCGAGAGGGGCGAGCGAGGGGGCCGAGCGAGAGAGACGGGGGCCGAGCGAGAGAGACGGGGAGTGGGTCGAGCGAGGGGGAGTGGGGCGAGCGAGGGGGAGTGGGGCGAGCGAGAGAGAGAGACGGGGAGTGGGGCGAGCGAGAGAGACGGGGGAGTGGGGCGAGCGAGAGAGACGGGGGAGTGGGGCGAGCGAGAGAGACGGGGAGTGGGGCGAGCGAGAGAGACGGGGGGAGTGGGGCGAGCGAGAGAGACGGGGGGAGTGGGGCGAGCGAGAGAGACGGGGGGAGTGGGGCGAGCGAGAGAGACGGGGGGAGTGGGGCGAGCGAGAGAGACGGGGAGTGGGGCGAGCGAGAGAGACGGGGAGCGAGAGAGACGGGGGGAGTGGGGCGAGCGAGAGAGACGGGGGAGCGAGAGAGACGGGGGGAGTGGGGCGAGCGAGAGAGACGGGGGTGGGGCGAGCGAGAGAGACGGGGGGAGGGGGCGAGCGAGACAGACGGGGGGGTGGGGCGAGCGAGAGAGCGGGGGAGTGGGGCGAGCGAGAGAGACGGGGGGTGGGGCGAGCGAGAGAGACGGGGGGTGGGGCGAGAGAGCGGGGGGTGGGGCGAGAGAGCGGGGGTGGGGCGAGAGAGAGGGGGAGTGGGGCGAGAGAGAGGGGGAGGGGGCGAGAGAGAGGGGGAGTGGGGCGAGAGAGAGGGGGGGGCGAGAGAGAGGGGGAGGGGGCGAGAGAGAGGGGGAGTGGGGCGAGAGAGAGGGGGAGGGGGCGAGAGAGAGGGGGAGTGGGGCGAGAGAGAGGGGGAGTGGGGCGAGAGAGAGGGGGTGGGGCGAGAGAGAGAAAGAGGGAGAGAGAGGGGGGGGGAGGGGGGGAGAGAGGGAGGGGGAGAGAGAGGGAGGGGGGGAGAGGGGGAGAGAGAGGGAGGGGGGGAGAGGGGGAGAGAGAGAAAGAGGGAGAGAGAGGGGGGGAGAGAGAGAAAGAGGGAGAGAGAGGGGGAGAGAGAGAAAGAGGGAGAGAGAGGGGGGAGAGAGAAAGAGGGAGAGAGAGAGGGGGGGAGAGAGAGAGAAAGAGGGAGAGAGAGGGGGGGAGAGAGAAAGAGGGAGAGAGAGAGAAAGAGGGAGAGAGAGGGGGAGAGAGAAAGAGGGAGAGAGAGAGGGGGGAGAGAGAGAGGGGGAGAGAACCTAACCTCCACCATCTAAGGGCCATTTTTGGAGATGTTCAGCTGCGTACATGAGTTGGCGTGTCTCTCTCTGTGTGTGTGTGTGTGTGTGTGTGTGTGTATGTGTGTGTGTGTGTGTGTGTCCTTTTCTCATTGGGCAAAAGTCCGTCCTCTCTCTCTCCCCCGTCCTCCGGGAAAAAAGTGCTCCACAAGTGTCGGCAAATGGAAGTTTATCCTGCCCTCGCTGAAAGCCTCCTGTCGGTGAGGAGGGACACGCGTAACCAACCACAGAACAGTGTTGCTATCTGCCACACACCCCGATTAAATCAGCTGCCGTATCATCAGAGAGAAACACACATTTAAAAACACGATAGACTATGTTTTATCGATAAAATGTCAGAGTTAAAAACCTAATCATCCCAATGCACCTTTATTTTGGGATCTACCCCAGTCAATGTAATTTGCCTGATGTGGGAGTGGAGGAGCTGCTACTGGGGGTGTCCCAGAGGTAAAGCCTACCGAAGCAGACTCTAGGCCAAAGGCTGGGGAGGGGCATCTGCAACAGCCGAATAGACAGACTCAGGTCAACGCGGCTGCTTTCCGTTTTTAAACTTTTTACTGAATAAATGTGGAAATAAACGCTCTGTACCTCCGTATGACACACTGAAACTGGAGGCATAACTACAATTCATTGGTTAGAGGTCTCAAATATCACTTTCATTTGTATGTCCTGAAGCTTTAGAATCACAGCAAAGTCGGTTTCAGTCTAGTCTTTGGCCACATTTGAATGGGTCAACCAAAACACCCCGATGACTGGTTGACAAATAGTCCCCCCCCCCCCACAATGCAGCTGGTGAGATGCAACCGCAGCTGGAAAAAAACAGCATGATCTTAATTCACATGATTTTTGTAAAGCTCACGCCTCAGCATGTAGTCTGACAGTTTTTATAACCATAACGCAACACAGAACAACGGTCACCGTAGTGATCCTCCTCGAACGCAGCCATTCCTTTTATACATTTTCATCCTCGTTCAGCCTCCTCGCCGCCTATCCTCGATTACCTTTGAGCTTATTGAAAAGTAGGCGAGAGAGGACGGAGAGAGAGGACGCAGGATTTGGCCTGTGAGCTTGCGTACAGTGTGCATGTGTACCTCTGCTACTTTGAGAAACTCAGACAGCTTGGTCATCCTGTACAGGAACTTCTTATAGATGTCCAACGCCTCTTTACATTGACCCTTCTTCAGATCAAAATACTTCTCTGAGACAGAGAAAAGAGAGAGAGAATAGAAGAGAGAGGACAAGAGAGAGAATAGAAGAGAGAGGACGGGAGAGAGAATAGAAGAGAGAGGACAGGAGAGAGAATAGAAGAGAGAGGACAGGAGAGAGAATAGAAGAGAGAGGACAGGAGAGAGAATAGAAGAGAGAGGACGGGAGAGAGAATAGAAGAGAGAGGACGGGAGAGAGAATAGAAGAGAGAGGACGGGAGAGAGAATAGAAGAGAGAGGACAGGAGAGAGAGAGAATAGAAGAGAGAGGACAGGAGAGAGAATAGAAGAGAGAGGACAGGAGAGAGAATAGAAGAGAGAGGACAGGAGAGAGAATAGAAGAGAGAGGACAGGAGAGAGAATAGAAGAGAGAGGACAGGAGAGAGAATAGAAGAGAGAGGACAGGAGAGAGAATAGAAGAGAGAGGACAGGAGAGAGAATAGAAGAGAGAGGACAGGAGAGAGAATAGAAGAGAGGACAGGAGAGAGAATAGAAGAGAGAGGACAGGAGAGAGAATAGAAGAGAGAGGACAGGAGAGAGAATAGAAGATAGAGGACAGGAGAGAGAGAGAATAGAAGAGAGGACAGGAGAGAGAGAATAGGAGAATAGGAGAGGACAGGAGAGAGAGAGAGAATAGAAGAGAGAGAGAATAGAAGAGCATAGAAGAGAGAGGACAGGAGAGAGAGAGAGAATAGAAGAGAGGAAAGTACAAAAAGCCATTAGTAGGGGGGAGACACTCAGAAATACATCTCAACATGTCAAGACAGAGCCACAGCATTACACACCCACACCCACGTTAGACAGCGGAGCTCACATCAGCCTATAGACAACCTGTAGTGTTCATTGATATTCCCTGTCTGAGATTTAAAATCACATCAAATTGGCACAAGAACTTTAAATCTCATTGCAAGAAGAAACACAATGTGATCAGGATAACAGCCACCAGTACCAATCGAGAGTTGACAGCTCACAGTCTACATACAATTATCATCAGTAGCAATCTAGTGTTGACAGCTCAGTCTACATCAGTACCAATCTAGTGTTGACAGCTCAGTCTACATCAGTACCAATCTAGTGTTGACAGCTCAGTCTACATCAGTACCAATCTAGTGTTGACAGCTCACAGTCTACATCAGTACCAATCTGTTGACAGCTCACAATCTACATACAATTATCATCCGTACCAATCTAGTGTTGACAGCTCAGTCTACATCAGTACCAATCTAGTGTTGACAGCTCAGTCTACATCAGTACCAATCTAGTGTTGACAGCTCAGTCTACATCAGTACCAATCTAGTGTTGACAGCTCAGTCTACATCAGTACCAATCTAGTGTTGACAGCTCACAGTCTACACCCGTACCAGTCTAGTGTTGACAGCTCACAGTCTACATTCAATTATCATCCGTACCAATCTAGTGTTGACAGCTCACAGTCTACATACAATTATCATCCGTACCAATCTAGTGTTGACAGCTCAGTCTACATCAGTACCAATCTAGTGTTGACAGCTCAGTCTACATCAGTACCAATCTAGTGTTGACAGCTCACAGTCTACATGCAATTAAAGGGTCAGAACTGCACAAAAACAAAAGCCGACAGTATTTTAACCAGAGGACTGACAACATGTCAGTGTCTAAGAGGGTTCCCCATCATGTCAGTGTCTAAGAGGGTTCTCCAACATGTCGGTGTCTAAGAGGGTTCCCCAGCATGTCAGTGTCTAAGAGGGTTCCCCAGCATGTCAGTGTCTAAGAGGGTTCCCCAGCATGTCAGTGTCTAAGAGGGTTCTCCAAAATGTCAGTGTCTAAGAGGTGTCTGTATACTAGGGTTCTCCAACATGTCAGTGTCTAAGAGGGTTCTCCAGCATGTCGGTGTCTAAGAGGGTTCCCCATCATGTCAGTGTCTAAGAGGGTTCCCCATCATGTCAGTGTCTAAGAGGGTTCCCCATCATGTCAGTGTCTAAGAGGGTTCCCCATCATGTCAGTTTCTAAGAGGGTTCCCCAGCATGTCAGTGTCTAAGAGGGTTCCCCAGCATGTCAGTGTCTAAGAGGGTTCCCCATCATGTCAGTGTCTAAGAGGGTTCCCCAGCATGTCAGTTTCTAAGAGGGTTCCCCATCATGTCAGTTTCTAAGAGGGTTCCCCATCATGTCAGTGTCTAAGAGGGTTCCCCAGCATGTCAGTGTCTAAGAGGGTTCCCCAGCATTTCAGTTTCTAAGAGGGTTCCCCAGCATGTCAGTGTCTAAGAGGGTTCCCCAGCATGCCGGTGTCTAAGAGGTGTCTGTGTACTAGGGTTCCCCAGCATGTCAGTGTCTAAGAGGGTTCTCCAGCATGTCAGTGTCTAAGAGGGTTCCCCAACATGCCAGTGTCTAAGAGGGTTCCCCAACATGCCAGTGTCTAAGAGGTGTCTGTGTACTAGGGTTCCCCAGCATGTCAGTGTCTAAGAGGGTTCTCCAGCATGTCAGTGTCTAAGAGGGTTCCCCATCATGTCAGTGTCTAAGAGGGTTCCCCATCATGTCAGTGTCTAAGAGGGTTCCCCAACATGCCAGTGTCTAAGAGGTGTCTGTGTACTAGGGTTCCCCAACATGCCGGTGTCTAAGAGGTGTCTGTGTACAAGGGTTCCTCAACATGCCGGTGTCTAAGAGGGTTCCCCATCATGTCAGTGTCTAAGAGGGTTCCCCAACATGTCAGTGTCTAAGAGGTGTCTGTGTACTAGGGTTTCCCAACATGCCGGTGTCTAAGAGGTGTCTGTGTACTAGGGTTCCCCAACATGTCGGTGTCTAAGAGGGTTCCCCAGCATGTCAGTGTCTAAGAGGGTTCCCCAGCATGTCAGAGTCTAAGAGGGTTCCCCAGCATGTCAGTGTCTAAGAGGGTTCCCCAGCATGTCAGTGTCTAAGAGGGTTCCCCAGCATGTCAGTGTCTAAGAGGGTTCCCCAGCATGTCGGTGTCTAAGAGGGTTCCCCATCATGCCGGTGTCTAAGAGGGTTCCCCAACATGTCAGTGTCTAAGAGGGTTCCCCAGCATGTCAGTGTCTAAGAGGGTTCACCAGCATGTCAGTGTCTAAGAGGGTTCCCCAGCATGTCAGTGTCTAAGAGGGTTCCCCAGCATGTCGGTGTCTAAGAGGGTTCCCCATCATGCCGGTGTCTAAGAGGGTTCCCCAACATGTCAGTGTCTAAGAGGGTTCCCCAACATGCCGGTGTCTAAGAGGTGTCTGTGTACTAGGGTTCCCCAGCATGTCAGTGTCGAAGAGGGTTCCCCAACATGTCAGTGTCTAAGAGGTGTCTGTGTACTAGGGTTCCCCATCATGTCAGTGTCTAAGAGGGTTCCCCAGCATGTCAGTGTCTAAGAGGGTTCCCCAGCATGTCAGTGTCTAAGAGGTGTCTGTGTACTAGGGTTCCCCAGCATGTCAGTGTCTAAGAGAGTTCCCCAGCATGTCGGTGTCTAAGAGGGTTCCCCAGCATGTCAGTGTCTAAGAGGGTTCCCCAGCATGTCAGTGTCTAAGAGGGTTCCCCAGCATGTCAGTGTCTAAGAGGGTTCCCCAGCATGCCGGTGTCTAAGAGGGTTCCCCAACATGTCAGTGTCTAAGAGGGTTCCCCAGCATGTCAGTGTCTAAGAGGGTTCCCCAGCATGTCAGTGTCTAAGAGGGTTCCCCATCATGTCAGTGTCTAAGAGGGTTCCCCAGCATGTCAGTGTCTAAGAGGGTTCCCCAGCATGTCAGTGTCTAAGAGGGTTCCCCAGCATGTCAGTGTCTAAGAGGGTTCCCCATCATGCCGGTGTCTAAGAGGGTTCCCCAACATGTCAGTGTCTAAGAGGGTTCCCCATCATGTCAGTGTCTAAGAGGGTTCCCCATCATGTCAGTGTCTAAGAGGGTTCCCCATCATGTCAGTGTCTAAGAGGGTTCCCCATCATGTCAGTGTCTAAGAGGGTTCCCCATCATGTCAGTGTCTAAGAGGGTTCCCCATCATGTCAGTGTCTAAGAGGGTTCCCCATCATGTCAGTGTCTAAGAGGGTTCCCCATCATGTCAGTGTCTAAGAGGGTTCCCCATCATGTCAGTGTCTAAGAGGGTTCCGCAGCATGTCAGTGTCTAAGAGGGTTCCCCAGCATGTCAGTGTCTAAGAGGGTTCCCCAGCATGCCAGTGTCTAAGAGGGTTCCCCAACATGTCAGTGTCTAAGAGGGTTCCCCAACATGTCAGTGTCTAAGAGGGTTCCCCAGCATGCCGGTGTCTAAGAGGGTTCCCCAACATGCCGGTGTCTAAGAGGGTTCCCCAACATGCCGGTGTCTAAGAGGTGTCTGTGTACTAGGGTTCCCCAGCATGTCAGTGTCTAAGAGGTGTCTGTGTACTAGGGTTCCCCATCATGTCGGTGTCTAAGAGGGTTCCCCAGCATGTCAGTGTCTAAGAGGGTTCCCCAGCATGTCAGTGTCTAAGAGGGTTCTCCAACATGTCAGTGTCTAAGAGGGTTCTCCAACATGTCGGTGTCTAAGAGGGTTCTCCAACATGTCGGTGTCTAAGAGGGTTCTCCAACATGTCAGTGTCTAAGAGGGTTCCCCAACATGTCAGTGTCTAAGAGGTGTCTGTGTACTAGGTTTCCCCAGCATGTCAGTGTCTAAGAGGTGTCTGTGTACTAGGGTTCCCCAACATGTCAGTGTCTAAGAGGGTTCCCCAGCATGTCAGTGTCTAAGAGGGTTCCCCAGCATGTCAGTGTCTAAGAGGGTTCCCCAGCATGTCGGTGTCTAAGAGGGTTCCCCAGCATGTCGGTGTCTAAGAGGGTTCCCCAACATGCCGGTGTCTAAGAGGGTTCCCCATCATGTCAGTGTCTAAGAGGGTTCCCCATCATGTCAGTGTCTAAGAGGGTTCCCCATCATGTCAGTGTCTAAGAGGGTTCCCCATCATGTCAGTGTCTAAGAGGGTTCCCATCATGTCAGTGTCTAAGAGGGTTCCCCAGCATGTCAGTGTCTAAGAGGGTTCCCCAGCATGTCAGTGTCTAAGAGGGTTCCCCATCATGTCAGTGTCTAAGAGGTGTCTGTGTACTAGGGTTCCCCAACATGTCAGTGTCTAAGAGGTGTCTGTGTACTAGGGTTCCCCAGCATGTCAGTGTCTAAGAGAGTTCCCCAGCATGTCGGTGTCTAAGAGGGTTTCCCAACATGCCGGTGTCTAAGAGGTGTCTGTGTACTAGGGTTCCCCAACATGTCGGTGTCTAAGAGGGTTCCCCAGCATGTCAGTGTCTAAGAGGGTTCCCCAGCATGTCAGTGTCTAAGAGGGTTCCCCAGCATGTCAGTGTCTAAGAGGGTTCCCCAGCATGTCAGTGTCTAAGAGGGTTCCCCAGCATGTCAGTGTCTAAGAGGGTTCCCCAGCATGTCAGTGTCTAAGAGGGTTCCCCATCATGCCGGTGTCTAAGAGGGTTCCCCAACATGTCAGTGTCTAAGAGGGTTCCCCAGCATGTCAGTGTCTAAGAGGGTTCCCCAGCATGTCAGTGTCTAAGAGGGTTCCCCAGCATGTCGGTGTCTAAGAGGGTTCCCCATCATGCCGGTGTCTAAGAGGGTTCCCCAACATGCCGGTGTCTAAGAGGTGTCTGTGTACTAGGGTTCCCCAGCATGTCAGTGTCGAAGAGGGTTCCCCAACATGTCAGTTTCTAAGAGGTGTCTGTGTACTAGGGTTCCCCATCATGTCAGTGTCTAAGAGGGTTCCCCATCATGTCAGTGTCTAAGAGGGTTCCCCAGCATGTCAGTGTCTAAGAGGGTTCCCCAGCATGTCAGTGTCTAAGAGGTGTCTGTGTACTAGGGTTCCCCAACATGTCAGTGTCTAAGAGGTGTCTGTGTACTAGGGTTCCCCAGCATGTCAGTGTCTAAGAGAGTTCCCCAGCATGTCGGTGTCTAAGAGGGTTCCCCAGCATGTCAGTGTCTAAGAAGGTTCCCCAGCATGTCAGTGTCTAAGAGGGTTCCCCAGCATGTCAGTGTCTAAGAGGGTTCCCCAGCATGTCAGTGTCTAAGAGGGTTCCCCAGCATGTCAGTGTCTAAGAGGGTTCCCCATCATGCCGGTGTCTAAGAGGGTTCCCCAGCATGTCAGTGTCGAAGAGGGTTCCCCAACATGTCAGTGTCTAAGAGGTGTCTGTGTACTAGGGTTCCCCATCATGTCAGTGTCTAAGAGGGTTCCCCATCATGTCAGTGTCTAAGAGGGTTCCCCAGCATGTCAGTGTCTAAGAGGGTTCCCCAGCATGTCAGTGTCTAAGAGGTGTCTGTGTACTAGGGTTCCCCAACATGTCAGTGTCTAAGAGGTGTCTGTGTACTAGGGTTCCCCAGCATGTCAGTGTCTAAGAGAGTTCCCCAGCATGTCGGTGACTAAGAGGGTTCCCCAACATGTCAGTGTCTAAGAGGTGTCTGTCCCAGTGTCACTAGGGTTCCCCAGCATGTCAGTGTCTAAGAGGTGTCTGTGTACTAGGGTTCCCCATCATGTCGGTGTCTAAGAGGTGTCTGTGTACTAGGGTTCCCCAGCATGTCAGTGTCTAAGAGGGTTCCCCAGCATGTCAGTGTCTAAGAGGTGTCTGTGTACTAGGGTTCCCCATCATGTCGGTGTCTAAGAGGTGTCTGTGTACTAGGGTTCCCCATCATGTCAGTGTCTAAGAGGGTTCCCCAGCATGTCAGTGTCTAAGAGGTGTCTGTGTACTAGGGTTCCCCAGCATGCCGGTGTCTAAGAGGTGTCTGTGTACTAGGGTTCCCCAACATGTCAGTGTCTAAGAGGTGTCTGTGTACTAGGGTTCCCCAACATGCCGGTGTCTAAGAGGTGTCTGTGTACAAGGGTTCCCCAACATGCCGGTGTCTAAGAGGTGTCTGTGTACTAGGGTTCCCCAGCATGTCGGTGTCTAAGAGGGTTCCCCAACATGCCGGTGTCTAAGAGGTGTCTGTGTACTAGGGTTCCCCAACATGTCAGTGTCTAAGAGGGTTCCCCAGCATGTCAGTGTCTAAGAGGGTTCCCCAGCATGTCAGTGTCTAAGAGGGTTCCCCAGCATGTCAGTGTCTAAGAGGGTTCCCCAGCATGTCAGTGTCTAAGAGGGTTCCCCAGCATGTCAGTGTCTAAGAGGGTTCCCCATCATGTCAGTGTCTAAGAGGGTTCCCCATCATGTCAGTGTCTAAGAGGGTTCCGCAGCATGTCAGTGTCTAAGAGGGTTCCGCAGCATGTCAGTGTCTAAGAGGGTTCCCCATCATGTCAGTGTCTAAGAGGGTTCCCCAGCATGTCAGTGTCTAAGAGGGTTCCCCAGCATGTCAGTGTCTAAGAGGGTTCCCCAGCATGTCAGTGTCTAAGAGGTGTCTGTGTACTAGGGTTCCCCAACATGTCAGTGTCTAAGAGGTGTCTGTGTACTAGGGTTCCCCAGCATGTCAGTGTCTAAGAGAGTTCCCCAGCATGTCGGTGACTAAGAGGGTTCCCCAACATGCCGGTGTCTAAGAGGTGTCTGTGTACTAGGGTTCCCCAACATGTCAGTGTCTAAGAGGGTTCCCCATCATGTCAGTGTCTAAGAGGGTTCCCCATCATGTCAGTGTCTAAGAGGGTTCCCAGCATGTCAGTGTCTAAGAGGGTTCCCCAGCATGTCAGTGTCTAAGAGGGTTCCCCATCATGTCAGTGTCTAAGAGGGTTCCCCAGCATGTCAGTGTCTAAGAGGGTTCCCCAGCATGTCAGTGTCTAAGAGGGTTCCCCAACATGTCAGTGTCTAAGAGGGTTCCCCAGCATGCCGGTGTCTAAGAGGGTTCCCCAACATGCCGGTGTCTAAGAGGGTTCCCCAACATGCCGGTGTCTAAGAGGGTTCCCCAACATGCCGGTGTCTAAGAGGTGTCTGTGTACTAGGGTTCCCCAGCATGTCAGTGTCTAAGAGGGTCCCCCAACATGTCAGTGTCTAAGAGGTGTCTGTGTACTAGGGTTCCCCATCATGTCGGTGTCTAAGAGGGTTCCCCAGCATGTCAGTGTCTAAGAGGGTTCCCCAGCATGTCAGTGTCTAAGAGGGTTCTCCAACATGTCGGTGTCTAAGAGGGTTCTCCAACATGTTGGTGTCTAAGAGGGTTCTCCAACATGTCAGTGTCTAAGAGGGTTCTCCAACATGTCAGTGTATAAGAGGGTTCCCCAACATGTCAGTTTCTAAGAGGGTTCCCCAACATACCGGTGTCTAAGAGGTGTCTGTGTACTAGGTTTCCCCAGCATGTCAATGTCTAAGAGGTGTCTGTGTACTAGGGTTCCCCAACATGTCAGTGTCTAAGAGGGTTCCCCAGCATGTCAGTGTCTAAGAGGGTTCCCCAGCATGTCGGTGTCTAAGAGGGTTCCCCAACATGTCGGTGTCTAAGAGGGTTCCCCAGCATGCCGGTGTCTAAGAGGGTTCCCCAACATGCCGGTGTCTAAGAGGTGTCTGTGTACTAGGGTTCCCCAGCATGCCGGTGTCTAAGAGGTGTCTGTGTACTAGGGTTCCCCAACATGCCGGTGTCTAAGAGGTGTCTGTGTACTAGGGTTCCCAATCATGTCGGTGTCTAAGAGGGTTCCCCAGCATGTCAGTGTCTAAGAGGGTTCCCCAGCATGTCAGTGTCTAAGAGGTGTCTGTGTACTAGGGTTCCCCAACATGTCGGTGTCTAAGAGGGTTCCCCAGCATGTCGGTGTCTAAGAGGGTTCCCCAGCATGTCAGTGTCTAAGAGGGTTCCCCAGCATGTCAGTGTCTAAGAGGGTTCCCCAGCATGTCAGTGTCTAAGAGGGTTCCCCAGCATGTCAGTGTCTAAGAGGGTTCCCCAGCATGTCAGTGTCTAAGAGGGTTCCCCAGCATGTCAGTGTCTAAGAGGGTTCCCCAGCATGTCAGTGTCTAAGAGGGTTCCCCAGCATGTCAGTGTCTAAGAGGGTTCCCCAGCATGTCAGTGTCTAAGAGGGTTCCCCAGCATGTCGGTGTCTAAGAGGGTTCCCCATCATGCCGGTGTCTAAGAGGGTTCCCCAACATGTCAGTGTCTAAGAGGGTTCCCCAGCATGTCAGTGTCTAAGAGGGTTCCCCAGCATGTCGGTGTCTAAGAGGGTTCCCCATCATGCCGGTGTCTAAGAGGGTTCCCCAACATGCCGGTGTCTAAGAGGTGTCTGTGTACTAGGGTTCCCCAGCATGTCAGTGTCTAAGAAGGTTCCCCAGCATGTCAGTGTCTAAGAGGGTTCCCCAGCATGTCAGTGTCTAAGAGGGTTCCCCAGCATGTCAGTGTCTAAGAGGGTTCCCCAGCATGTCAGTGTCTAAGAGGGTTCCCCATCATGCCGGTGTCTAAGAGGGTTCCCCAACATGTCAGTGTCTAAGAGGGTTCCCCAGCATGTCAGTGTCTAAGAGGGTTCCCCAGCATGTCAGTGTCTAAGAGGGTTCCCCATCATGTCAGTGTCTAAGAGGGTTCCCCAGCATGTCAGTGTCTAAGAGGGTTCCCCAGCATGTCAGTGTCTAAGAGGGTTCCCCAGCATGTCAGTGTCTAAGAGGGTTCCCCATCATGCCGGTGTCTAAGAGGGTTCCCCAACATGTCAGTGTCTAAGAGGGTTCCCCAACATGCCGGTGTCTAAGAGGTGTCTGTGTACTAGGGTTCCCCAGCATGTCAGTGTCTAAGAGGGTTCCCCAACATGTCAGTGTCTAAGAGGTGTCTGTGTACTAGGGTTCCCCATCATGTCAGTGTCTAAGAGGGTTCCCCATCATGTCAGTGTCTAAGAGGGTTCCCCAGCATGTCAGTGTCTAAGAGGGTTCCCCAGCATGTCAGTGTCTAAGAGGGTTCCCCAGCATGTCAGTGTCTAAGAGGTGTCTGTGTACTAGGGTTCCCCAACATGTCAGTGTCTAAGAGGTGTCTGTGTACTAGGGTTCCCCAGCATGTCAGTGTCTAAGAGAGTTCCCCAGCATGTCGGTGACTAAGAGGGTTCCCCAACATGTCAGTGTCTAAGAGGTGTCTGTGTACTAGGGTTCCCCAGCATGTCAGTGTCTAAGAGGTGTCTGTGTACTAGGGTTCCCCATCATGTCGGTGTCTAAGAGGTGTCTGTGTACTAGGGTTCCCCATCATGTCAGTGTCTAAGAGGGTTCCCCAGCATGTCAGTGTCTAAGAGGTGTCTGTGTACTAGGGTTCCCCAGCATGCCGGTGTCTAAGAGGTGTCTGTGTACTAGGGTTCCCCAACATGTCAGTGTCTAAGAGGTGTCTGTGTACTAGGGTTCCCCAACATGCCGGTGTCTAAGAGGTGTCTGTGTACAAGGGTTCCCCAACATGCCGGTGTCTAAGAGGTATCTGTGTACTAGGGTTCCCCAGCATGTCGGTGTCTAAGAGGGTTCCCCAACATGCCGGTGTCTAAGAGGTGTCTGTGTACTAGGGTTCCCCAACATGTCAGTGTCTAAGAGGGTTCCCCAGCATGTCAGTGTCTAAGAGGGTTCCCCAGCATGTCAGTGTCTAAGAGGGTTCCCCAGCATGTCAGTGTCTAAGAGGGTTCCCCAGCATGTCAGTGTCTAAGAGGGTTCCCCAGCATGTCAGTGTCTAAGAGGGTTCCCCAGCATGTCAGTGTCTAAGAGGGTTCCCCAGCATGTCAGTGTCTAAGAGGGTTCCCCAGCATGTCGGTGTCTAAGAGGGTTCCCCAACATGTCGGTGTCTAAGAGGGTTCCCCAGCATGCCGGTGTCTAAGAGGGTTCCCCAACATGCCGGTGTCTAAGAGGTGTCTGTGTACTAGGGTTCCCCAGCATGCCGGTGTCTAAGAGGTGTCTGTGTACTAGGGTTCCCCAACATGCCGGTGTCTAAGAGGTGTCTGTGTACTAGGGTTCCCAATCATGTCGGTGTCTAAGAGGGTTCCCCAGCATGTCAGTGTCTAAGAGGGTTCCCCAGCATGTCAGTGTCTAAGAGGGTTCCCCAACATGTCGGTGTCTAAGAGGGTTCCCCAACATGTCGGTGTCTAAGAGGGTTCCCCATCATGTCAGTGTCTAAGAGGGTTCCCCAGCATGTCAGTGTCTAAGAGGGTTCCCCAGCATGCCGGTGTCTAAGAGGTGTCTGTGTACTAGGGTTCCCCAACATGTCAGTGTCTAAGAGGTGTCTGTGTACTAGGGTTCCCCAACATGTCGGTGTCTAAGAGGATTCCCCAACATGTCAGTGTCTAAGAGGTGTCTGTGTACTAGGCTTCCCCATCATGTCGGTGTCTAAGAGGGTTCCCCAGCATGTCAGTGTCTAAGAGGGTTCCCCAGCATGTCAGTGTCTAAGAGGGTTCCCCAACATGTCGGTGTCTAAGAGGGTTCCCCAACATGTCGGTGTCTAAGAGGGTTCTCCAACATGTCAGTGTCTAAGAGGGTTCTCCAACATGTCGGTGTCTAAGAGGGTTCCCCAACATGTCGGTGTCTAAGAGGGTTCCCCAACATGTCAGTGTCTAAGAGGGTTCCCCATCATGTCAGTGTCTAAGAGGGTTCCCCAACATGTCAATGTCTAAGAGGGTTCCCCATCATGTCAGTGTCTAAGAGGGTTCCCCAACATGTCAGTGTCTAAGAGGGTTCCCCAACATGTCAGTGTCTAAGAGGGTTCCCCATCATGTCAGTGTCTAAGAGGGTTCCCCAGCATGTCGGTGTCTAAGAGGTGTCTGTGTACTAGGGTTCCCCAGCATGTCAGTGTCTAAGAGGGTTCCCCATCATGTCAATGTCTAAGAGGGTTCCCCATCATGTCAGTGTCTAAGAGGGTTCCCCAACATGTCAGTGTCTAAGAGGGTTCCCCATCATGTCAGTGTCTAAGAGGGTTCCCCATCATGTCAGTGTCTAAGAGGGTTCCCCAGCATGTCGGTGTCTAAGAGGGTTCCCCAGCATGTCGGTGTCTAAGAGGGTTCCCCAGCATGTCAGTGTCTAAGAGGGTTCCCCAGCATGTCAGTGTCTAAGAGGTGTCTGTGTACTAGGGTTCCCCAGCATGTCAGTGTCTAAGAGGGTTCCCCATCATGTCAATGTCTAAGAGGGTTCCCCATCATGTCAGTGTCTAAGAGGGTTCCCCAACATGTCAGTGTCTAAGAGGGTTCCCCAACATGTCAGTGTCTAAGAGGGTTCCCCATCATGTCAGTGTCTAAGAGGGTTCCCCAGCATGTCGGTGTCTAAGAGGGTTCCCCAGCATGTCAGTGTCTAAGAGGGTTCCCCAGCATGTCAGTGTCTAAGAGGGTTCCCCATCATGTCAGTGTCTAAGAGGGTTCCCCATCATGTCAGTGTCTAAGAGGGTTCCCCATCATGTCAGTCTCTATGAGGGTTCCCCATCATGTCAGTCTCTATGAGGGTTCCCCATCATGTCAGTCTCTATGAGGGTTCCCCAGCATGTCAGTGTCTAAGAGGGTTCACCAGCATGTCAGTGTCTAAGAGGGTTCCCCAGCATGTCAGTGTCTAAGAGGGTTCCCCAGCATGTCAGTGTCTAAGAGGGTTCCCCAGCATGTCAGTGTCTAAGAGGTGTCTGTGTACTAGGGTTCCCCAGCATGTCAGTGTCTAAGAGGGTTCCCCATCATGTCAATGTCTAAGAGGGTTCCCCATCATGTCAGTGTCTAAGAGGGTTCCCCAACATGTCAGTGTCTAAGAGGGTTCCCCATCATGTCAGTGTCTAAGAGGGTTCCCCATCATGTCAGTGTCTAAGAGGGTTCCCCATCATGTCAGTGTCTAAGAGGGTTCCCCATCATGTCAGTGTCTAAGAGGGTTCCCCAGCATGTCAGTGTCTAAGAGGGTTCCCCAACATGCCGGTGTCTAAGAGGTGTCTGTGTACTAGGGTTCCCCAGCATGTCAGTGTCTAAGAGGTGTCTGTGTACTAGGGTTCCACAACATGTCAGTGTCTAAGAGGGTTCCCCAGCATGTCAGTGTCTAAGAGGGTTCCCCAACATGCCGGTGTCTAAGAGGTGTCTGTGTACTAGGGTTCCCCAACATGCCGGTGTCTAAGAGGGTTCCCCAGCATGTCGGTGTCTAAGAGGGTTCCCCAGCATGTCGGTGTCTAAGAGGGTTCCCCAACATGTCGGTGTCTCAGAGGGTTCTCCAGCATGTCGGTGTCTCAGAGGGTTCCCCAACATGCCGGTGTCTAAGAGGGTTCCCCAGCATGTCGGTGTCTAAGAGGGTTCCCCATCATGTCAGTGTCTAAGAGGGTTCCCCATCATGTCAGTGTCTAAGAGGGTTCCCCAGCATGTCAGTGTCTAAGAGGGTTCCCCAGCATGTCAGTGTCTAAGAGGGTTCCCCAGCATGTCAGTGTCTAAGAGGGTTCCCCAGCATGTCAGTGTCTAAGAGGTGTCTGTGTACTAGGGTTCCCCAGCATGTCTGTGTCTAAGAGGGTTCTCCAGCATGTCAGTGTCTAAGAGGGTTCCCCATCATGTCAGTGTCTAAGAGGGTTCCCCAGCATGTCAGTGTCTAAGAGGGTTCCCCAACATGCCGGTGTCTAAGAGGTGTCTGTGTACTAGGGTTCCCCAGCATGCCGGTGTCTAAGAGGTGTCTGTGTACTAGGGTTCCCCGACATGTCGGTGTCTAAGAGGTGTCTGTGTACTAGGGTTCCCCAACATGTCAGTGTCTAAGAGGTGTCTGTGTACTAGGGTTCCCCAACTGGGCGACTTCAGCCCGCCGGTAGTTTAACTCGCCCCTCCAAGTTTTCGGAGAAAAACAACAACATAAAACAACAGGAAATCAGCTCCAAGTGATTTTAAATGTTTGAAATCTGTTCCCAACTATTCCCAAAGGAGACACGTAATCGTATACAATCGTAAGCAAGGTTTGAAAATGATCATGTTTTAGTCAAATATTATATCTGTTTGGGATTCTAGGTCAAAGTGCAGTCATTGTGTTCCGGACCCCCGTACATCCACCCCATCATTTTTATTTTTAATAAAATCGGCCTGCAGCCGAATCGAGTTGATAATACTTATTCCTTTACTCAGCAAGAAAGAAGGGTTAAATCTGATTCTAGACCTGTCCTTACCCAGTAGGTTGATGACACCCTCGTTGTAGGCAGCAAACAGCCGGATGGAGTCTTTAAACAGCAGCATGAAGGCTGCATTGATGACTCCGTTAGTTAACTCATTAGGGTTGGCCTGGACGGAGACAGGAAGACAGGGATGGAGGGGGTGAGGGATGAAGAGGGTGAGGGATGAAGAGGGGAAGAAAGAGCGGGCCGAGGAGGAGGAAAGAGGGAGGAAGAGAATAATTTCAAAAACTTCTATTTCTCGATCTCCAAAAATCACAAAAAATGAAAACTTCAGTTCACATCTTCCCCACTATATATACACACATTCCGTTGAACACACACTTACCTGGAAGTCTAGCAGTGCGTCGAGTTGGTTCTGGATAATCGGCAATGTCTTGATGAGCTTCTCTGTGCTCATGGTGCGCATCACACCGTCAATCCTGGTAAGTATACACACACATTTGTAGTTAGTTTCCTTTTCCTGGACCAGCTGGTAATGGCAGGTTGTTAAGGCCCGTTTTACCAGATTCATTACATAGAGGCAACCTGACTCAACTTGGCTCAGCAGGCCGGCCCGCTACAGTCCTTGTAGGCTCAGCAGGCCGGGCCAGTAGAACTCAACTTGGCTCAGCCCGCTACAGTCCTAGCAGGCCGGCCCGCTACAGTCCTAGCAGGCCGGGCCAGGAGCTCAACTTGGCTCAGCCCGCTACAGTCCTAGCAGGCCGGCCCGCTACAGTCCTAGCAGGCCGGCCCGCTACAGTCCTAGCAGGCCGGCCCGCTACAGTCCTAGCAGGCCGGCCCGCTACAGTCCTAGCAGGCCGGCCCGCTACAGTCCTAGCAGACTGTATATATGAACTATTGTGTCCTACCCTCTCTTCATCTTGGTAAAGTCCACAGCCACCAGTCTGTAAGACATGGCCTTCTCATTCAGATAGCGGCTGTACCGACGGATGAACGTAGACATGTCATAACCTAGAGAGAGAACGAGAGAGAGAGAGAGAGCCTTTGAGCCAACCTCATTTGATGGAAACCACCACAGTACCCCCAGTGAAACCTCTCCCACCCCACTAAAATGGAGAAAATCTGACACCAAAGCCGTGTGTGTGCGCGTGTGGAATCATGCGCTAGTAAGTGTGTTGTAGCACATATCATACCTTGCAGAGCACCTTTGTCCAAGAAGTTGTTCAAGTTGAAGAGGGTGTTTCTAGAAGCCAGATACTGGATAAGACGCTGAGGAAAATGGAAGGAGACAAAAAAGGCAGACGTCTCAGGTCAGAATTAAGGAGTTCCTGACTAAAACGGGGTCAGAGAAATCCCATGTCCGTGTCCTAAATACCACCATATCCACTACTTCAACCTGGGCCCATAGGGCTCTAAATACAACGACTGCAATATTTAGGGAACAGGGTGCTATTTAAGATGCATCCCATCTCTTCAAGTATCAACATGGACTACATTCAATTGGCAGGGATGACACACACAAGGCTGGGAATTCCCGGGAAAAGAGGCGCGCTCTGCTGAGACATGAGCAGTCTGGAACGTCAACGTTCCCCATCTATCCTGGCGTTCCTGGTTCAGACGGAGCATCTCAGAATGCGGGGGATTCACACGACGCTAAAATCCATCACACTTCTGTGACAGACAATGAAAGAGGAGAGAGAGGAGCGGGGAGAGAGAGGAGCGGGGAGAGAGGAAAGAGAGCAGAGAGAGGAGCGGAGAGAGAGAGAGGAGCAGAGCAGAGAGAGAGGAGCAGAGCAGAGAGAGAGAGAGAGGAGCGGAGAGAGAGAGGAGCGGAGAGAGAGAGGAGCGGAGAGAGAGAGGAGCGGAGAGAGAGAGAGAGGAGCGGAGAGAGAGAGAGAGAGGAGCGGAGAGAGAGAGAGAGGAGCGGAGAGAGAGAGAGAGGAGCGGAGAGAGAGAGAGAGAGAGGAGCGGAGAGAGAGAGAGAGAGAGGAGCGGAGAGAGAGAGAGAGAGAGGAGCGAGAGAGAGAGGAGCAGAGAGAGAGGGAGCGGAGAGAGAGAGAGAGAGGAGCGGAGAGAGAGAGAGAGAGAGGAGAGAGAGAGAGAGAGAGAGGAGCGGAAAGAGAGAGAGAGAGAGGAGCGGAAGAGAGAGAGAGAGGAGCGGAAGAGAGAGAGAGAGAGCGGAGAGAGAGAGAGAGGAGGGAGAGAGAGAGAGAGGAGCGGAGAGAGAGAGAGAGGAGCGGAGAGAGAGAGAGAGGGGAGCGGAGAGAGAGAGAGAGGAGCGGAGAGAGAGAGAGAGGAGCGGAGAGAGAGAGAGAGGAGCGGAGAGAGAGAGAGAGGAGCGGAGAGAGAGAGAGAGAGGAGCGGAGAGGAGAGAGGGGAACGGAGAGGAGAGAGAGGGGAACGGAGAGGAGAGAGAGGGGAACGGAGAGAGAGGGGAACGGAGAGGAGAGAGAGGGGAACGGAGAGAGAGGGGAACGGAGAGAGAGGGGAACGGAGAGAGAGGGGAACGGAGAGAGAGGGGACGGAGAGAGAGGGGAACGGAGAGAGAGGGGAACGGAGAGAGAGGGGAACGGAGAGAGAGGGGAACGGAGAGAGAGGGGAACGGAGAGAGAGGGGAACGGAGAGAGAGGGCAGAAAGGAAAGAGTGAGCGAGAGTAGAAGAAAGAGAGAGTGCAACAGGACCACACAACACAATTGGCCCAGAGCTCATGTGATCTTGTAGATCAGAGAGAATTCATGAGTATTGCTTTCATTGGAGCGTTCACTCAACTTGATTAAATCCAATTGATATGCAGCAAATGGGTTGAATAGTTCCAAGATGGAGACATGGGAACCTCTCCACTGCCACAGCCTGCTGATTGATGAATTGATTCAGAGGAGAGAGATGGGAGGGGCCTATGCCGCTCAGTATATTTATATATAAACTCAACAAAAAAAAGAAACGTCCTCACTGTCAACTGTGTTAATCTTCAGCAAACTTAACATGTGTAAATATTTGTATGGACATAACAAGATTCAACAGCTGAAACATACACTGAACAAGTTCCGCCAGAACTTCCGGCGCCGACAGAGATGGCCGCCTCGCTTCGCGTTCCTAGGAAACTATGCAGTTTTTTGTTTTTTTACGTGTTATTTCATACATTAGTACCCCAGGTCATCTTAGGTTTCATTACATACAGTCGAGAAGAGCTACTGAATATAAGATCAGCGTCAACTCACCATCAGTACGACCAAGAATATGACTTTCGCGAAGCGGATCCTGTGTTCTGCCTTTCACCCAGGACAACGGAATGGATCCCAGCCGGCGACCCAAAAAAATGACTTCGTAAAAGAGGGAAACGAGGCGGTCTTCTGGTCAGACTACGTAGACGGGCACACCGTGCACCACTCCCTAGCATTCTTCTCGCCAATGTCCAGTCTCTTGACAACAAGGTTGATGAAATCTGAGCAAGGGTTGCAATCCAGAGGGACATCAGAGACTGTAACGTTCTTTGCTTCATGGAAACATGGCTCACTGGAGAGACGCTATCGGAGGCGGTGCAGCCAGCGGGTTTCTCCACGCATCACGCCGACAGAAACAAACACCTTCTGGTAAGAAGAGGGGCGGGGGCGTAGGCCTTATGGCTAACGAGACGTGGTGTGATCACAGAAACATACAGGAAGTCAAATCCTTCTGTTCACCTGATTTAGAATTCCTCACAATCAAATGTAGACCGCATTATCTACCAAGAGAATTCTCTTCGATTTTAATTACAGCCGTATATATTCCCCCCAAGCAGACACATCGATGGCTCTGAACAAACTTTATTTGACTCTTTGCAAACTGGAATCCATAGATCCTGAGGATGCATTCATTGTAGCTGGGGATCTTAACAAGGCTAATCTGAAAACAAGACTCCCTAAATTGTATCAGCATATCGATTGCGCCACCAGGGCTGGCAAAACCTTGGATCATTGTTATTCTAACTTCCGCGACGCATATAAGGCCCTGCCCCGCCCTCCTTTCGGAAAAGCTGACCACGACTCCATTTTGCTGATCCCTGCCTACAGCCAGAAACTAAAACAAGAAGCTCCCACGCTGAGGTCTGTCCAACGCTGGTCCGACCAAGCTGATTCCACACTCCAAGACTGCTTCCATCACATGGACTGGGACATGTTTCGTATTGCGTCAAAAAACATTGACGAATACGCTGATTCGGTGTGCGAGTTCATTAGAATGTGCGTTGAAGATGTCGTTCCCATAGCAACGATTAAAACATTCCCTAACCAGAAACCGTGGATTGATGGCAGCATTCGCGTGAAATTGAAAGCGCGAACCACTGCTTTTAAATCAGGGCAAGGTGACTGGTAACATGACCGAATACAAACAGTGCAGCTATTCCTTCCGCAAGGCAATCAAACAAGCTAAGCGTCAGTACAGAGACAAAGTAGAATCTCAATTCAACGGCTCAGACACAAGAGGTATGTGGCAGGGTCTACAGTCAATCACGGACTACAGGAAGAAATCCAGCCCAGTCACGGACCAGGATGTCTTGCTCCCAGGCAGACTAAATAAATTTTTTGCCCGCTTTGAGGACAATATAGTGCCACTGACACGGCCTGCAACGAAAACATGCGGACTCTCCTTCACTGCAGCCGAGGTGAGTAAAACATTTAAACGTGTTAATCCTCGCAAGGCTGCAGGCCCAGGCGGCATCCCTCGCCGTGTGCTCAGAGCGCAGACCAGCTGGCCGGTGTGTTTACGGACATATTCAATCAATCCCTATACCAGTCTGCTGTTCCCACATGCTTCAAGAGGGCCACCATTGTTCCTGTTCCCAAGAAAGCTAAGGTAACTGAGCTAAACGACTACCGCCCCGTAGCACTCACTTCCTTCATCATGAAGTGCTTTGAGAGACTAGTCAAGGACCATATCACCTCCACCCTACCTGACACCCTAGACCCACTCCAATTTGCTTACCGCCCAAATAGGTCCACAGACGACGCAATCTCAACCACACTGCACACTGCCCTAACCCATCTGGACAAGAGGAATACCTATGTGAGAATGCTGTTCATCGACTACAGCTCGGCATTTAACACCATAGTACCCTCCAAGCTCGTCACCAACCTCGAGACCCTGGGTCTCGACCCCGCTCTGTGCAACTGAATACTGGACTTCCTGACGGGCCAACGTCAACAAAACTAAGGAGATGATTGTGGACTTCAGGAAACAGCAGAGGGAACACCCCCCTATCCACATCGATGGAACAGTAGTGGAGAGGGTAGTAAGTTAAGTTCCTCGGCATACACATCACAGACAAACTGAATTGGTCCACTCACACAGACAGCATCGTGAAGGCGGCGCAGCAGCGCCTCTTCAACCTCAGGAGGCTGAAGAAATTCAGCTTGTCACCAAAAGCACTCAAACTTCTACAGATGCACAATCGAGAGCATCCTGGCGGGCTATATCACCGCCTGGTACGGCAACTGCTCCGCCCACAACCGTAAGGCTCTCCAGAGGGTAGTGAGGTCTGCACAACGCATCACCGGGGGCAAACTACCTGCCCTCCAGGACACCTACACCACCCGATGTTACAGGAAGACCATAAAGATCATCAAGGACAACCCGAGCCACTGCCTGTTCACCCCGCTATCATCCAGAAGGCGAGGTCAGTACAGGTGCATCAAAGCTGGGACCGAGAGACTGAAAAACAGCTTCTATCTCAAGGCCATCAAACTGTTAAACAGCAACCACTAACATTGAGTGGCTGCTGCCAACATACTGACTCAACTCCAGCCACTTTAATAATGGGAATTGATGGGAAATTATGTAAAATATATCACTAGCCACTTTAAACAATGCTACCTAATATGTTTACATATCCTACATTATTCATCTCATATGTATACGTATATAGTGTACTCTATATCATCTACTGCATCCTTATGTAATACATGTATCACTAGCCACTTTAACTATGCCACTTTGTTTACATACTCATCTCATATGTATATACTGTACTCGATACCATCTACTGTATCTTGCCTATGCTGCTCTGCACCATCACTCATTCATATCTTTATGTACATATTCTTTATCCCCTTACACTGTGTATAAGAAATTAGTTTAGGAATTGTTAGTTAGATTACTTGTTGGTTATTACTGCATTGTCGGAACTAGAAGCACAAGCATTTTGCTACACTCGCATTAACATCTGCTAACCATGTGTATGTGACAAATAAAATTGGATTTGATTTGAAATCAAAAGTAACAGTCAATGCAGCTGGTGGCCACACCAGATACTAAGTACTGCAGTGCATCTCCTCCTCATGGACTGCACCAGATATGCCAGTTCTTGCTGTGAGATGTTACCCCACTCTTCCATCAAGGCACCTGCAAGTTCCCAGACATTTCTGGGGGGAATGGCCCTAGGCCTCACCCTCCGATCCAACAGGTCCCAGACGTGCTCAATGGGATTGAGATCCGGGCTCTTCGCTGGCCATGGCAGAACACTGACATTCCTGTCTTGCAGGAAATCACGCACAGAACGAGCAGTATGGCTGGAGGCATTGTCATGCTGGAGGGTCATGTCAGGATGAGCCTGCAGGAAGGGCACCACATGAGGGAGAAGGATGTCTTCCCTGTAACACACAGCGTTGAGATTCCCTGCAATGACAACAAGCTCAGTCTGATGATGCTGTGACACACCGCTCCAGACCATGACGGACCCTCCACTTCCAAATCGATCCCGCTCCAGAGTACAGGCCTCGGTGTAACGCTCATTCCTTCGACGATAAACGAGAATCTGACCATCAGACCTGGTGAGACAAAACCGCGACTTGTCAGTGAAGAGCACTTTTTGACAGTCCTGTCTGGTCCAGCGACGGTGGGTTTGTGCCCATAAGAGACGTTGTTGCCGGTGATGTCTGGTGAGGACCTGCCTTTACAACAGGCCTACAATCCCTCAGCCTCTCTCCCTGTACCTGTCCTGCAGGTGTGATGTTCGAATGTACCGATCATGTGCGGGTGTTGTTACACGTGGTCTGCCACTGCGAGGACGATCAGCTGTACGTCCTGTCTCCCTGTAGCGCCGTCTTAGGCATCTCACAGTACGGACATTGTGCCCTGTCCACATTTGCAGTCCTCATACCTCCTTGCAGCATGCCTAAGGCACATTCACACAGACGAGCAGGGACCCTGGGCATCTTTCTTTTAGTGTTTTTCAGTCAGGAGAAAAGGCCTCTTTAGTGTCCTAAGCTTTCGTAACTGACTTTAATTGCATACAGTCTGTAAGCTGTTTAGTGTCTTAATGATCGTTCCACAGGTGCATGTTCATTAATTGTTTATGGTTCATTGAACAAGCATGGGAAACAGTGTTAAAACACTTTACAATAAAGATATGTGAAGTTATTTGGATTTTTACAAATTATCTTTGAAAGACAGGGTCCTGAAAAAGGGACTATTTTTTTTGCTGAGTTTACAAATTCTTATTCCATCCCTTTAGGTGTGTGTATTAGGTAGTTGTGGAATTGTTAGATTACTTGATATTACTGCACTGTCAGAACTAGAAGCACAAACATTTCGCTACACTCGCAGTAACATCTGCTAACCGTGTGCGTGTGACCAGTAACATCTGCTAACCGTGTGACCAGTAACATCTGCTAACCGTGTGACCAGTAACATCTGCTAACCGTGTGACCAGTAACATCTGCTAACCGTGTGACCAGTAACATCTGCTAACCGTGTGACCAGTAACATCTGCTAACCGTGTGACCAGTAACATCTGCTAACCGTGTGACCAGTAACATCTGCTAACCGTGTGACCAGTAACATCTGCTAACCGTGTGCGTGTGACCAGTAACATCTGCTAACCGTGTGCGTGTGACCAGTAACATCTGCTAACCGTGTGCGTGTGACCAGTAACATCTGCTAACCGTGTGCGTGTGACCAGTAACATTTGCTAACCGTGTGCGTGTGACCAGTAACATTTGCTAACCGTGTGCGTGTGACCAGTAACATCTGCTAACCGTGTGCGTGTGACCAGTAACATCTGCTAACCGTGTGACCAGTAACATCTGCTAACCGTGTGACCAGTAACATCTGCTAACCGTGTGACCAGTAACATCTGCTAACCGTGTGACCAGTAACATCTGCTAACCGTGTGACCAGTAACATCTGCTAACCGTGTGCGTGTGACCAGTAACATCTGCTAACCGTGTGCGTGTGACCAGTAACATCTGCTAACCGTGTGCGTGTGACCAGTAACATCTGCTAACCGTGTGCGTGTGACCAGTAACATCTGCTAACCATGTGTATGTGACCAGTAAAATTTGATTTGAGAGGAGGGGAGAAGAGAGGAGGGGAGAAGAGGGGAAGCGGAGAGGCCTTGAAACGGATTCAGAAGCAGTCTACTAGCCCGTCAAATAATTAATGTTGGAATAACGGTCGACTGTGTCAGAGGGAAAACGACATCTATTATTAAGACATCTGAGTCTTCAATGAGAAAGCCCTCGCTCTAACTGACCTCTCTCTCGTTCACTCTCCGCATTTCGGTCTCCCTCTCTCTCTCGATCCGTCTCGCACCCCCTCCCCTCTCTCTCTCGTTCAAAAACTAGCTAGCTATAGAACTCATTAAACCAATCCCTCTCTCGTTCAGTCTCTTTGGGTAAATCCCATCTTTACCCCCATGTCCTCTTTTCAAAACTATAAATAAAATACTTACAAAAAGGCTTTGCCGTTTCTGCTTTCGATTTTTGTTAGAGTAACTACACTCAAAAAGTTACAAGCAAATAAAAAGAGAATGGAATGAGTCTTAAAAGACGTTTGTTTCTTTCGGAGAAAAGTTTGCAGTTACCACGGAAACCAAAGAGCACCTGCCAACAGAAGTTTATATTAACTGGAAGAAACAAAAAGTGTTTTATATATAAAATCACACACACACACACACAACGTAGTACCCTACGGATTGCATCAAAGGATAGAGAGAGGAAGTTGGAGTGGTAGGATAGCTTAATGACAGAGGGGGTGAGAGCTAAGAGATGTGACTGTGAGAAACGGTTAGGGTTAAAGAGCTGAATCCATTCAGTCGACCGGTCGAATGTCTGGACAATATTTTTATTTTATTTATTTATCCGTTATTTTACCAGGTAAGTTGACTGAGAACACGTTCTCATTTGCAGCAAAGACCTGGGGAATAGTTACAGGGGAGAGGAGGGGGGGATGAATGAGCCAATTGTAATAGGCTGTTGGTCGACCGAGATTTCTTCAGTCGAGCAATAGCAAAAAAAGATATATAATTTCCTGTCTGAGTGGACTAATCACTTGTGGAGGCGATGGGGAAGACAGTCCATCACTAAGACTGAAATTGTACACTGAACAAAAATAAACATGCAACAAATTCAAAGATTTTACTGAGGTATGGCTCATATATGGGCCCCAGTTAAATCTATGGATTTCACATGACTGGGAATAGAGCTATGCATCAGTTGGTTACAGATACCTTGGGCGTGAATCAGAAAACCAGTCAGTACGTGGTGTGACCACCATTTGCCTCACGCAGGGTGACAAATCTCCTTCACATAGAGTTGATCAGGCTGTTGATTGTGGCCTGTGGAATGTTGTCCCACTCCTCTAATGGATGAAGTTGCTGGATATTGGCGGGAATTGGAACAGTCGGTTATACACGTCGATCCAGAGCATCCCAAACATGCTCAATGGGTGACAGTAGCAGTTAAACGTTTGGACACCTACTCATTCAAGGGTTAATTTATCTTTTTAGTATCTTCTACATTGTAGAATAATAGTGAATACATCAAAACTATGAAATAGCACATATGGAATCATGAAGAAACCAAAACCAAAAAAAAGAATCTCGGGTAGCCACCCTTTGCCTTGTTGACAGCTTTACACACTCTTGGCATTCTCTCAACCAGCTTCACAATGCTTTTCCAACAGTCTTGAAGGAGTTCCTACATATGCTGAGCACTTGTTGGCTGCTATTCCTTCACTCTGTGGTCCAACTCATCACAAACCATCTCAATTGGGTTGAGTTTGGGGGAATGTGGAGGCCAGGTCATCTGATGCAGCACTCCATCACTCTCCTTCTTGGTAAAATATCCCTTACACAGCCTGGATGTGTTGGGTCATTGTCCTGTTGAAAAACAAATGATAGTCCCACTAAGCTCAAACCAGATGGCATGGCGTATCGCTGCAGAATGCTGTGGTAGCCATGCTGGTTAAGTGCGCCTTGAATTCTAAATAATTCACTGACAGCGTCACCGGCAAAGAACCCCCACACCTCCTCCTCCATACTTCACGGTGGGAACCACAAGTGGAGATCCCCTTCACCTACTCTGCATCACAAAGACATGGCGGTTGGAACCAAAAATCTCAAATTTGGACTCATCAGACCAAAGGACAGATTTCCACCAGTCTAATGTCCGTTGCTCCTGCTTCTTGGCCCAAGCAAGTCTTCTTCTTATTGGTGTCCTTTAGTAGTGATTTTTTTTGCAGCAATTCAATCATGAAACCCAGATTCACATTCTCCTCTGAACAGTTGATGTTGAGATGTGTCTGTTACTTCACTCTGTGAAGCATTTATTTGGGCTGCAAGCTGAAGTGCACTTAACTCTAATGAACTTATCCTCTTGCAGGAGAGGTAACTATGGGTCTTCCTTTCCTGTAGAGGTCCTCGTGAGAGACAGTTTCATCATAGTGATTGATTGTTTTTGCAACTGCACTTGAAGAAACTTAAGTTATCGAAATGTTCTGCAATGACTGACCTTCATGTCTTAAAGTGATGGACTGTTGTTTCTCTTTCCTTATTTGAGCTGTTCTTGCCATAATATGGACTTGGTCTTTTACCAAATAGGGCTTTCTTCTGTATACCACCCCTACCTTGTCACAACACAACTGATTGGCTCAAACGCATTAAGAAGGAAAGAAATTCCACATATGAACTTAAGGCATGCCTGTTAATTGCAATGCATTCCAGGTGACTACCTCATGAAACTGATTTAAAGAATGCCAAGAGTATGCAAAGACTGTTATTTCATAGTTGTCTTCCCTACTATTCTAAAATGTTGAAAATAGTAAAAATAAAAGATCCTGAAATGAGTAGGTGTGTCCAAACTTTAGACCGGTACTGTATGTCTGGTGAGTCTGCAGGCCATGGAAGAACTGGGACATTTTCAGCTTCCAGGAATCGTGTTCAGATCCTTGCGACATGGGGCCTTGTATCATCATGCTGAAACATGAGGTGATGGCGGAGGATGAATAGCACGACAATGGGTCTCAGGATCTCAATACGGTATCTGTGTATTCAAATTGCCAAAGATAAAATGCAATTGCGTTCATTGGCCATAGCTTATGCCTGCCCATACCACAACCACGAGGCGCAATGTTGCCATCAGCAAACGAGACACCATACACACGGTCTGCCATCTGCCTGGTACATTTGAAACCGGGATTCTTCCGTGAAGAGGCACACTTTCTCCAGCGTGCTCCATCAAAGGTGAACATTTTCCCACTGAAGTCGTTTACAACGCTGAACTGCAGTCAAATCAAGACACAGATGAGCTTCCCTGAGACGGTTTCTGATCGTGTGTGCAGAAATTCTCAGGGTTGTGAAAACCAACACTTTCATCAGCTGTCCAGGTGGCTGGTCTCAGACGATCCCGCAGGTGAAGTAGCCGCATGTGGAGGTCCTGGGTTGCCGTGGTTACGGGTGGTCTGTGGTCGTGAGGCCGGTTGGACGTACTGCCAAATGTTCTAAATCAACGTTGGAGGCGGCTTATGATAAAGAAACATTAAATTCTCTGGCAACAGCTCTGGTGGACATTCCTGCAGTCAGAATGCCAATTGCACGCTTCCTTAAAACATCTGTGGCATTGTGTTGTGACATAACTGCACATTTTACAGTGGCCTTTTATTGTTCCCAGCACAAGGTGCACCTGTGTAATGATCATGCTGTTTAATCAGCTTCTTGATATACCACACCTGTCAGGTGGATGGATTATCTTGGCAAAGGAGAAGTGCTCACGAACAGGGATATAAACACATTTGTGCTAAAAACCTGTTAGAAATAAGCTTGTGTTCTGTATGGAACATTTCTGGGATCTTTTTTATTCAGCTCATGAAACCTACACTTTACATGTCGCGTTTATATTTCGTTCAATGTCGTTTGTTTGCCGGGCGGTGCGACAGTGTGAGTGTGAGTGTGTGTGTGTGGTAGTGAAAGGGGGGGGCAGGTAGTGGTGTTGCCACTGTGGCAGACCTACCGATGACCTGTACGATGACAACCCCAACACACACACACACAGATGTTGGTGTACGAATCTGTACGACAGGGTCGATAATGCAGCCACAATGACTCATTGTTAGTGACGCTGATCTAAACTCTTACACACACACACCTCTATCGATTAGTAACGGACGTTTACTCCAGATGAAAAATACCATGCATTTCCCCAGAAGGCAGAAAAGAAAGAGGGAGGTAGAGAAGAGAGCTGGTCAGTGGTGCAAGTCAGACACCTACTTTATAAAAAGCTATTATTACCACACAGGGCCAATATGCTAAACAAGAACGAGGGGTTCACAATCCCATTCTAGAACGAGGGGTTCACAATCCCATTCTAGAACGAGGGGTTCACAATCCCATTCTAGAACGAGGGGTTCACAATCCCATTCTAGAACGAGGGGTTCACAATCCATTCGTAACTCCCCTGACAATCTGTCAGCAGAAACTGATTGCAGTGCTGAAATAGAACGCTGCACTTCTACAACTTGTAGACCAACACTAATCAAAGTGTGTGTGTGTGTGTGTGTGTGTGTGTGTGTGTGTGTAGGGCTCGACATTTATGCTTGTTCTCGTCCATGAAAAGCAAAAAAACATTTTCCGGGAAAACAAGACTATAGGTTAAATGCCGACAGAAAGTATTCACACCGTTTAACTTCGCCACGTGTTGTTGTGTTACGAAGTGGGATTCAGTTGAGATGGTGTCACTGACCGACACAAAATACCTCATAAGGTCAAAGTGGAATTGTTTGTAGAACATTTTAGAAATGAAACGATGCAAAGCTGAAATGTCTTGAGTCAATACGTACTCAACCCCTTTGTTATGGCAAGCCAGAATAAGTTCAGGAGTAACAATGTGCTTAAGAAATCACATTATAAATTGCATGGACTCATCCAGTGTCCAGTAATATGGGTAAAATGATTTCAGTATAACTACGCCATCACTGTACCCGACACATGTGGCAGGGTAACGTAGTGGTTAGAGCGTAGGGGCGGCAGGGTAACGTAGTGGTTAGAGCGTAGGGGCGGCAGGGTAACGTAGTGGTTAGAGCGTTGGACTAGTAACCGAACGGTTGCAAGATTGAATCCCTGAGCTGACAAGGTAAAAATCTGTCGTTCTGCCCCTGAACAAGGCAATTAACCCACTGTTCCTAGGCCGTCATTGAAAATCTTTCCAATGCCTCGCAAAGGGCACCCATTGATAGAACAAAAACCAAGCTGGATTTCAACATGAGGCCAATGTTGACTTTATAAAACAGGTAAAAGTTTAATGACTGTGATATCAGAAAACAACAACATTGCACAATACCTAAGCTAAATGACTGAGTGAAATAAAGGAAGTCTGTACAGAACAAAAATGTTACAAAACACGCATCCTGTTTGCAACATGACACTTCATACTGCAATGTGGCTAATACATTAACTTTATGTCCTGAATACAAAGTGTTACGGTTGGGACAAATTCTACACAACACTGAGTACCACGCTTCCATATTTTCAAACATGGTGTTGGCTGCATCAGACAACGACCAGGGAGTTTATTTTAGGATAAAGGGAAACAGAATACAGTTATAGCCACAGGCAAAATCCTAGAGGAAAACCTGGTTCAGTCGGCTTTCCAACAGACCTTAAAACACGAGGACAAATCTACAGACGAGGTGCTTACCAAGACGACGTTGAATGTTTCTGAGAAGCCGGATCACTTAAAAATCAGCTTGAAAATCTACGACATGTCTTGAAAAGGGCTGTCTAGCCATGATCAACTTGACAGAGATGTAAGAACATTTAAAAGAAATGGGCAAATATTGTACAATCCAGGTGGACAAAGTTCTTAAGCGACGAGGTCAAAAAACAAACTCGGCTGTAAATCGCTACCAAAAGGTGCTTCTACAAAGCATTGACTCAGGAGTGTGAATACTAATGTAAATTAGATATCTGTATTTATTATGCAATACATTTGCTCACATTTCTAAAATCATGTTTTCACTTTGCCATTATGGGGTAATGTGTGGAAGAAGCGTGAGAAAATAGATTTTTATCCATTTTCAATTCAGGCTGTGACAAAATGTGGGAAAATTGAATACTTTAAGGGATTGTTAGTTGTCCGAATGGACAAGTAAAAAATAAATTAAAATATCAAACAATTACGCCGATCAGCAGTGGATCAGAGAGGCCAACATTAGAATATTCAAAACCATTTTTATTTATGTACATTAAGCAAGCCTGCAGGTCAAAGTGTAGGTAAGATGCATATTGGCCACAGCCTCGTGCCCAAACAGATACCGACATGAGGCCCAATAAAATGTAGCCAAACTTTAAATGAGACTTAATTACATATAGGCATTACCCACCTTGAATCTGACCAGAGGCCGTCAATATTTTGAAACGATTGAAACAAACTTAACTGTTTAAAACCTGGGCATTTTATGAAGCAAGTCTAACCTTGTTTCAAAGCAGCCTAGACAAAATACGACCACAGAAATTAAGGAATTATTTTATCAAATATGCCATGAACACAATATGCCAGCATTTCTCTCATGATCTAGTTGTTTCCAAATCAACTTTCTTTTACTGTCCAGCTGCCAAAAGGCACAACCCTCATCATATTAATAACAACCCTCGTCATATTAATAACCCAAGTTAATGACAACCCTCGTCATATGAATAACCCATGCTAGTCAATAACCCTCATCGTATTAATAACCCTAGTTAATGACAACCCTCGTCATATGAATAACCCATGCTAGTCAATAACCCTCATCGTATTAATAACCCTAGTTAATGACAACCCTCGTCATATTAATAACCCTAGTTAATGATAACCCTTGTTATATTAATAACAACCCTTGTCATATGAATAACCCATGCTAGTCAATATAACCCTCGTCATATTAGTAACCCTAGTCATATTAATAACCCATGCTAGTCAATGATAACCCTCATCTTAATAACCCTCATCGTAATAATAACCCATGCTAGTTAATGTATCTTCAGATCTCCCCTTAACATCTAACAGATATTTTAATCTGCCAGATGAAACCGCTTGCATGTGCTTTTGAGAAGAGTTTCCCCCACTAACTGCACGTAGCCTACAGCCATGTGTGCATTGTTGAGCTCATAAAGAAATCAACTTTAAAATATTGAAGGTAAATGGTACGATTTGATGCTTCAGCCTCTTTTTTAAAATGTATTTATTTATTTTATTTTTTATGTGCAGTGGGTCTGTTGTCCCAGAGTCTGTTTGAAACCGTAGACCTATGTATATTGTTAATAGTCCCAGGGATGACCTTACATTTTGAGCACCGGAGGGAATTATTATATAAAAACATTTGTTTAAGTATTTGGTTGCAATTGTAATATTTTACAGACTACCGAGGGTGGCCAAATATCCTCCAGGAGAACCTTAAAAAAAGAGCTTGAGAAAGGCTCGACTGTGCGTCAGAATCCAGTGGAGCCTACATGTGTCTGATTGTCTGGTCTCTATGGGTAAAAAAAAAAAAAGATCATGCATTTTATTTATGCAACATTCAACAATGTCAAAACAGTGTTACAGATCATTTTGTATATTTGGACAAGCGACTTGAGTTTAGACAAGTAAAGAAATGTCCTACTTGTCAAAAGGACTACTGGCTAAAACATGTTTTATGTCAAGCCCTGGTGTGTGTGTGTGTGTACTGCTGGGCTGGGCCAGCCTGGAGCTCAGAGACTGGGTGTTTTAAGATAAGGGCACCTCATCATTCCTGTACAGCCTGTACAGCCCACCACACCTCGTGTCCACCCTGCCATTGAGTATGCAATATGCGTCTCTAGATTATTGTGCTTGGCGACCTCCATTAGTCAGTTTAAATCGACACTCCAACACATGATAACAGATTCTCAGAGCTCTCCTCTATCTCCCCTCTGACACAACAGTCACAGTCAACGCTTTTCTACAGACCTTTTTTTCCCTCCCTCTGACACTCCTGCCTTCTCTTACCCTCTTTCTATCTCTTGCTAGCTCTCAGCCTTCCTCTGTCGCTCTCCAGCTCCCTCATGCTTTGTCCTTTTCGCCCCCTCTCTCTCTCCTCTATTCATTCCCTCTCATCCATCTCTCCTTCACTTCCCTTCCCTTCTCTCCCCATCCTCTCTCTCTCTCTCTTTTCTATTCTCTCCCTTCCAGGGTTATTAGTAGTTTTATTGACGACAATTTTCTAGTAACGTCACTCAAGCAGATTGGCCCATTCTCTCTCTCCTTTGACTCACTCCCTCTCCCTTTCTTTTCATTGTCTCCCCCTCTATTCGCTCTCTCCTCTACCTCTTTCTTCTAGTAACGTCACTGAGGCAGATTGGTCCATTCAGTATCTGGGACAGCAGGGAGGTGACTCAGTGTTAGCATAGTTTAGAAACCGGGTGTTTACGGAAACTGGATGCTGACTGGTTGATTGCAGGGAGTTATAGAACCACAATCCCAGCATCCTCCGGGTAATGCCTGTTAAAAGACATGCTCCGGAACATTGGCGACCACTAACTGTTATTTTGATAACTGCTTGATATGTCAATGTGTAGTTCATACATGCATAATCCATGGAGAAGAATTACGGTCTTGCCTCAATTAGCAACAAAACGCCTAGTTTGAAAGCAACTTTTTCTGGAATCTGCACCCCACCATCTCCCCTTAATTTCCCCCCACGTGGGCCAGCCCCCTAATAATTAGAGTTCAACCAATCAGCTTCGTGTGAGTGACAGCTAGCAAGAGGTACGTCAAACACAAATGGCAGAGCGAGCAATGAGGTGGTGCACATATCTGCACACAATGTGACCTGGAAAACCATTTTGGGGGACCAATGTTAGCTTGCGAGCACTACTTTCAGAACTACTGGCTAAAAAGTAATCAGAAGTAGAGGAGAATCAAACAATTAACAAGTTCATTAGATTTATCAATACACATCCACTGTCTCACAGCCCAGACAGTCAATTTATAAACTTAATCTCCCCTGGAAAAATAGAATCTAGACAACATTTCCCCATGCTACTTGGCTAGCAATGCTACTTGGCTAGCAATGCTACTTGGCTAGCAATGCTACTTGGCTAGCAATGCTACTTGGCTAGCAATGCTACTTGGCTAGCAATGCTACTTGGCTAGCAATGCTACTTGGCTAGCAATGCTACTTGGCTAGCAATGCTACTTGGCTAGCAATGCTACTTGGCTAGCAATGCTACTTGGCTAGCAATGCTACTTGGCTAGCAATGCTACTTGGCTAGCAATGCTACTTGGCTAGCAACTTCAGAATCTCAGAACTCACTCAATGTAATAACGTTTGAATGAAAACTTTTCTTAATACATGTCGGCAACCGTTTTACGAAAGCAATAAGGCCCTGAACCCGGGACATAGAGTGTAACACCCTCCAAAGGACCTTGGCTTCGCCTCGGGCATAAGAACACCCCTTACTTGGGAGTTAGCACACAATAATCCCCAGGTTCTCGTGCCTTATTCTTTAAATATAAAAAACACACATTCACTATGCCCCCCTTTCTACATCTGAGAATCTCGCTATCTCAAGGTGGGAAACAGAATGCTTATGCTAAGCACATGTTTGATCAGTGTCCTCGCTCCTCCCAGCCAGGTAGGGGTGGTACCGGGCATGTGCAATGGGGCCGTCTCCGGGCATGTGCAATGGGGCCAGTCTCCGGGCATGGGCAATGGGGCCAGTCTCCGGGCATGGGCAATGGGGCCAGTCTCCGGGCATGGGCAATGGGGCCAGTCTCCGGGCATGGGCAATGGGGCAGTCTCCAAGCTGGGCAATCTCCGGGCATGGGCAATGGGGCAGTCTCCGGGCATGGGCAATGGGGCAGTCTCCGGGCATGGGCAATGGGGCAGTCTCCGGGCATGGGCAATGGGGCAGTCTCCAAGCTGGGCAATGGGGCAGTCTCCAAGCTGGGAAATGGGGCAGTCTCCAAGCATATCATCCTCAATCACTCCTATATCCTCCCCCGACCTTACTGTTGTGCCTTCCATCCACATCTCTTTTGCCCTTGGGTTGAGGGGATAGAAGCAGGCCCTCTCCCAGTCTACCCTCTCTAGAGTAACCTTGTTCAGGCTCAGGTGCAGTATAGTACAGTCAGCAGCCAGACTTCCAGACTCCCAGGAGGGCGGCCCAGTAACCTGAGTAGCCACGGCCAGGATCAGAGCACCTGAGGGGAGGCTTGAGGCGCCGGGCTGGGTGGGTGCACTGGTTCTCTCGCTCTTGCTCATTGTTTAAGGCTTCCTGTAATCTGGTTGTTTTGGTACACTGCGGCCTGCCGACACTCGCCACACACAGGAAACGACTGGGACAAACACTCCGTATAACTGGGACTGCACACACACGACACGTGTACATACAGTTGAAGTCAGAAGTTGGCATACACCTTAGCCAAATACATTTAAAAACTCTTTTTAACCATTCCTGACATGTAATGCCAGTAAAAATTCCACAGTTAAAATAAAGTGGTGATCCTAAGAATGTGAAGTGTCAGAATAATAGTAGAGAGAATTATTTAGTTCAGCCATTATTTATTTCATCACATTCCCAGTGGGTCAGAAGTTTGCATACACTCAATTAGTATTTGGTAGCATTGCCTTTAAATTGTTTACTTGGGTCAAACATTTGGGGTAGCCTTCCACAAGCTTCCCACAATAAGTTGGGTGTATTTTGGCCCATTTCTACTGACAGAGCTTGTGTAACTGAGTCAGGTTTGTAGGCCTCCTTGCTCACACACGCTTTTTCAGTTCTGCCCACAAATTTTCTATGGGATTGAGGTCAGGGCTTTGTGATGGCCACTCCAATAATTTGACTTTGTTGTCCTTAAGCCATTTTGCCACAACTTTGGAAGTATGCTTGGGGTCATTGTCCATTTGGAAGACCCTTTTGCAACCAAGCTTTAACTTCCTGACTGATGTCTTGAGATGTTGCTTCAAAATATCCACCTGATTTTCCTCCCTCATGATGCCATCTATTTTGTGAAGTGTACCAATCCTTCCTGCAGCAAAGCACCCCCACAATATGATGCTGCCACCCCCGTGCATCATGGTTGGGATGGTGTTCTTCAGCATGCAAGCCCACCCTTTTTCCTCCAAACATAACGATGGTCTTTATGGCCAAACAGTTCTATTTTTGTTTCATCAGACCAGAAGACATTTCTCCAAAAAGTACGATCTTTGTCCCCATGTTCAGTTGCAAACCGTGGTCTGACTTTTTTATGGCGGTTTTGGAGCAGTGGCTTCTTCCTTGCTGAGCGGCCATTCAGGTTATGTCGATATAGGACTTGTTTTACTGTGGATATAGATACTTTTGTACCCATTTCCTCCAGAATCTTCACAAAGGTCCTTTGCTGTTGTTCTGGGATTGATTTGCACTTTTCACACCAAAGTACATCCATCTCTAGAAGACAAAACGCGTCTCCTTCCTGAGCGGTATGATGGCTGCGTGATCCGATGGTGTTTATACTTGCATACTATTGTTTGTTCAGATGAACGTGGTACCTTCAGGCATTTGGAAATTTTTCCCAAGGATGAACCAGACCTGTGGAGGTCTACAATTTTTTTCTGAGGTCTTGGCTGATTTGTGTAAAGGCAGAGTCAACTTAGTGTATGTAAACCTCTGACCCACTGGAATTGTGAAGGGAATTATAAGTGAAATAATCTGTCTGTAAACAATTTTTGGAAAAAGTACTTTGTTGTGCACACAGTAGATGTCCTAACCGACTTGCCAAACTGCAGTTTGTTAACAAGAAATCTGTGGAGTGGTTTAAAAACGAGTTAATGACTCCAACCTAAGTGTATGTAAACTAGTTTTAATGACTCCAACCTAAGTGTATGTAAACTAGTTTTAATGACTCCAACCTAAGTGTATGTAAACTAGTTTTAATGACTCCAACCTAAGTGTATGTAAGCTAGTTTTAATGACTCCAACCTAAGTGTATGTAAGCTAGTTAATGACTCCAACCTAAGTGTATGTAAATTAGTTAATGACTCCAACCTAAGTGTATGTAAATTAGTTAATGACTCCAACCTAAGTGTATGTAAACTTCCGACTTCAACATGTCCATGTACAACAAGAAAACACCGTTGATCTAGAACGATAGACTATTACATTCTGCATAACAATGCCGTCTCCCAAGGAACTGTTTTTTGGCAGAGCTGAAGAGAGAAAAGTACAGCTGAAGATCGGATAGGGTATTGATACAGAGAGACAGCGAGGATGAGAGTGCAGGGGAGAGAGAGAAGCGAAAGAAAAGAGAAAGAGACAAGAGGGGAGAGGAGAAAAAAAGGAGATAGAAGAGAGGAGAAAGAGGGAAGAAAAAAGAGAGAAAGAGAAAGAGAGCATGCTCACTCACGAGGAAGGGAGAAGGAGCGATAGAAAAGATTGACAGGTGTATAGGATAAACCCTGGGTGAAGAATTAACGGAGTATTGATACTGGGTAGTTGGACTAAAACTAAACTCGACAACACAGTGCTGCCAACCGATCCAATCAGGACCAACACTATGGAATGGAGACTGGGATAAAGCTCTCCCTCTTTCTCCCTAGTTCATTCCTTTGATCTCTCTCTCTCCCCCATCTTTTACCCTCTCCCCCCATCTTTTACCCTCTCCCCCCATCTTTTACCCTCTCCCCCCATCTTTTACCCTCTCCCCCCATCTTTTACCCTCTCCCCCCCCATCTTTTACCCTCTCCCCCCATCTTTTACCCTCTCCCCCCATCTTTTACCCTCTCCCCCCATCTTTTACCCTCTCCCCCCATCTTTTACCCTCTCCCCCCATCTTTTACCCTCTCCCCCCCCATCTTTTACCCTCTCCCCCCCCTCTCTCTCTCCCTCACGCTTTTTAAGTTCCCCCTCTCCTGCTCCATCTTCCTCCCTCTCCCGGTTACCAGTCTCTCTTTCTCTGGCCAGAGGACATCTTAGAATCAACATCGTAAGAGAAAAAAGAAAGCTACAAGAATGGTTGGTTACATCATCCTGGTGTGGAAATGTGCCTCTTGCTAAACTAAGGTGACAAGGTCCGGTGGCCTTTCATCACAGAGTTGAAACAGTCAAAGTAGCTGTGGTAATCATCATCAGTACAGTGGTTGTTCTTCCCTCTTGTCAAATAGAACATTACCAGGAACACATTTCAAGAGCTCAACGCAGGCCTACACTGAATTTAAAATGGAGGCAGCTCACTGAGAACACTATGGAAGGCATTTGGGAGTGTGTGTGTGTGTTCGTGAGTCCGTGTCCGTGAGTCCATGTGTGTGCGTGTGTGTGTTTTCACTGACCTCATTGCCATACATCATAAGGTGGTGTGTAGCGATCAGAGCTTTGAAGACCACCACCCAGCTGCTATTGGCTGTCCTCTCAAATAGTGTGTCAGCCAGCTGGGGGACCGACACGTTCATCTCACTGGTGCAGTGGATCAGGTCTGGAGGAGACAGACAGAGTTAGACAGACAGGACAGACAGACGTGGAGAGATCAGGGCCTGTATAGGTGGGAAAATCAAAGGAACGCACTCTCAAATCAAAGGAACGCACTCTCAAATCAAAAGGAACGCACTCTCAAATCAAAGGAACGCACTCTCAAATCAAAGGAACGCACTCTCAAATCAAAGGAACGCACTCTCAAATCAAAGGAACGCACTCTCAAATCAAAGGAACGCACTCTCAAATCAAAGGAACGCACTCTCAAATCAAAGGAACGCACTCTCAAATCAAAGGAACGCACTCTCAAATCAAAGGAACGCACTCTCAAATCAAAGGAACGCACTCTCAAATCAAAGGAACGCACTCTCAAATCAAAGGAACGCACTCTCAGGTACACACTCACAGTGGTGTGTGACAGTGGAACTGCATGCAAGTTCAAAATGAAGGACAAACAGGGTCATTTCAGGAAGAGGAACACACAACACACACACAAACGGGGCTGCGAGTCCAGAGACAAACACATAGTCTAGACTTGAGTGTCAACCTTCAGTCTAGATGAGTACAAACTGTGCTACAGGTGGTAAAACTGACTCTGGATGACAACATAATGATGTTTGTTTCCAACATTCGAGCGGTTTTTCTTTCCTTGCTGTGATACTAATGAGTAGCACCATACTGGTTTGGTCCCAGGCCTATAAAACAACATCCTGTTCCACATCTGCTGTTCTATTCAGACAATTCTATTGACATTGTGTTTATATATTCATATGCACCAAAACAACAACTTTCACGGCCACTAGGGCTGTCACAGACTAAAAAAAACAAAAACACATATTGGTCAACCAAGAGCCATCTGTCATTTTTTAAAACATGTATTTTCCCATAGATAAGGATGTCTCCATGTCTTTTAATCAACTATAGCTTGTCTGATACTCTAAGCACACGGTTTGATTCAATAATTGAGACAAATGATTAGAGGGTGTCGGACCAGCAATTGATTTGATTGTGCCGGGATCAGACAACCAGTGACCGTGTGACAAGCACCCGCCTTCTCTGCCCTCCCTGATGGAGTGACCAGGGTTCACCTCTCCTCCCTGATGTAGTGACCAGGGTTCACCTGTCCTCCCTGATGTAGTGACCAGGGTTCACCTCTCCTCAATGATGTAGTGACCAGGGTTCACCTCTCCTCCCTGATGTAGTGACCAGGGTTCACCTCTCCTCCCTGATGTAGTGACCAGGGTTCACCTGCCCTCCCTGATGTAGTGACCAGGGTTCACCTGTCCTCCCTGATGTAGTGACCAGGGTTCACCTGTCCTCCCTGATGTAGTGACCAGGGTTCACCTGTCCTCCCTGATGTAGTGACCAGGGTTCACCTCTCCTCAATGATGTAGTGACCAGGGTTCACCTGCCCTCCCTGATGTAGTGACCAGGGTTCACCTGTCCTCCCTGATGTAGTGACCAGGGTTCACCTGCCCTCCCTGATGTAGTGACCAGGGTTCACCTCTCCTCAATGATGTAGTGACCAGGGTTCACCTCTCCTCCCTGATGTAGTGACCAGGGTTCACCTCTCCTCAATGATGTAGTGACCAGGGTTCACCTGTCTCTCCTCACTGATGTAGTGACCAGGGTTCACCTCTCCTCAATGATGTAGTGACCAGGTTTCACCTGTCTCTCCTCAATGATGTAGTGACCAGGTTTCACCTGTCTCTCCTCAATGATGTAGTGACCAGGTTTCACCTGTCTCTCCTCCCTGATGTAGTGACCAGGGTTCACCTCTCCTCCCTGATGTAGTGACCAGGGTTCACCTGCCCTCCCTGATGTAGTGACCAGGGTTCACCTCTCCTCAATGATGTAGTGACCAGGGTTCACCTCTCCTCCCTGATGTAGTGACCAGGGTTCACCTCTCCTCCCTGATGTAGTGACCAGGGTTCACCTCTCCTCCCTGATGTAGTGACCAGGGTTCACCTGCCCTCCTCCCTGATGTAGTGACCAGGGTTCACCTGTCCTCCTCCCTGATGTAGTGACCAGGGTTTCACCTGTCCTCCTCCCTGATGTAGTGACCAGGGTTTCACCTGTCCTCCTCCCTGATGTAGTGACCAGGGTTCACCTGTCCTCCTCCCTGATGTAGTGACCAGGGTTCACCTCTCCTCCCTGATGTAGTGACCAGGGTTCACCTCTCCTCCCTGATGTAGTGACCAGGGTTCATCTGCCCTCCCTGATGTAGTGACCAGGGTTCACCTGTCCTTCCTGATGTAGTGACCAGGGTTCACCTGTCTCTCCTCAATGATGTAGTGAGCAGGGTTCACCTGTCTCTCCTCAATGATGTAGTGACCAGGTTTCACCTGTCCTCCCTGATGTAGTGACCAGGGTTTCACCTGTCCTCCCTGATGTAGTGACCAGGGTTTCACCTGTCCTCCCTGATGTAGTGACCAGGGTTTCACCTGTCCTCCCTGATGTAGTGACCAGGGTTTCACCTGTCATCCCTGATGTAGTGACCAGGGTTCACCTGCCCTCCCTGGATGTAGTGACCAGGGTTCATCTGTCCGTATTGCTGAAGCTGCAACATAATTACAGCCATTTCTGAACTGAAAAGTTGTGTTACCAAAATCCCTCATTTGAACAGGGAAAAACACTCCCTGTTCCCCTGCTCTCTCTAAGTGACACATGTTTGCATCGCATTGACAAAGAACTCTCGGGGTCGACCAACAGCCTAACGACCAAATAATCGACCAGTTGCCTAAATGGGGCCAGTCCTAACGACCACCCATTAGTACTTGTCCTCCACAACAAGTGAATGTTGATTTTTAGAATTGTATTCTTCCCCCTGCCGTCTCCTACCCCTCGCTCTCCTAAATCCCTACTTCTTTTCAACAAAACGGGGTACCCAACTACACACACCCACCTGGGTAACTTTGGAAACACCAATTCATTCGTCTGTATCATTGTCTCATTAACATGGTTATTGGACAATGGGGCCAGGCTCCATGATTTTCTCACGACCAGGGTTTCAGTGTGATATGAAGATGAATATTTAAGCAATAAGGCCCGAGGGAGTGTGGTATAACAGCCATTATAAACTGGGTGGTACGAGCACTGAATGCCGTATACCACGGGTATGACAATAAGTACTTTTACTGGTTCCCAGTTCATAATAAAGGTACTGGGGGGGGGGGGGGTATATGGCCAATACACCACGACTAAAGGCTGTATCCGGGCTGTAATCCGCGTTGTGCCGTGCTTAAGAACAGCCCTTAGTTGTGGGATATTGGCCATATGTGTGCTATAACACGGCTTTCAGCCAATCAGCATGCAGGTCTGGAACCACCAGGTTCCTAATTAGTAATAGAACATGGGACCACTCTTTCCCAGAGCAGGTTTCTGTTTACACGCTGCAGAGCCAGACATGTTTAACAAAACCAATTTCAGATCTGTACACTCCCCCCCCCCCCCCTCCTCCCTCAGTCTCGCCCTGTCGTCCCAGTCTATCCCCACCTGTGTGTGTGGGAGAATGTGTCTATGCACACGTGCGTGTGTGTGTGGGGGGGGGGCTTGTGTGTCTGCTGTAATGTAGTGGATATGTGCTGACTTAATCAAAGGGAGTGGAAACACATTTGGATGCCCTTGATCACAGTCAGTTGTCTTAAACGGCGAGACAGGGAGGGAGAAGAGACAGAAGAGAGAGACAAGAGAGAGAGACAAGAGAGAGAGACAAGAGAGAGAGACAAGAGAGAGAGACAAGAGAGAGAGACAAGAGAGAGAGACAAGAGAGAGAGACAAGAGAGAGAGAGACAAGAGAGAGAGAGAGACAGAAGAGAGAGAGAGAGAGGGACAGGGAGAGAGAGGGACGGGGAGAGACAGAATAGAGAGAGACTGAGGGACAGGGAGAGACAGAATAGAGAGAGACAGGGAGAGAGAGGGACGGGGAGAGAGAGAATAGAGAGACAGGGAGAGAGAGGGACGGGGAGAGAGAGGGAGGAGAACTGCAGTGTGAGGAGAGGCTGGCTCCATCTGGGGAGTGGTGGTGGTGGATCCCATCTTATCCAACCTGCAATCTGCAGAAACCCTGACCACGCAGGGTGGAACAATTCCTCTCTTCACCCTCTCCTCCCTCCCTTCTTCACTTCCCCGTTTTACTGGCCATCAGCCATGTTTGAGAGTGGCTGTGAAAACCCACACACCAGCTAGACTTAGTGTGTGGCTCCCTACACACAATGTTAATGTGTAACAAACACTCCTAATATCATGGTACAATTCTGGGAGATTTTACAAAGATATTTTAGAACACGGAGGGATTCCAGAACTCCAGAGACATTCTAGAACACCAGAGAGATTCAGTGAAAGATGGACAATGAACGATAAAAAAGGGCATGAGCGGTGATCTCATCTGTCCTTCTCGGAGTTGACAGACAGCTGCTCTGTGTTCTAATGTGTGTGTTCCAATGCACACAGCACCATTGTTCCATTCAGCAGGGCTGGCATGACCTTTGCCCTCTGGGTTGCACTGGTCAGTCCCCGTAATGAGGAGCTCCTGGTACCGGCCTGAGCTTAGGCTCTTACCTCATCAACACACACACACACACACACACACACAGCTAGGAGAGGGATGGGACTGTGGTGGGGTGAGAGAGACCAAGCAAACAACAACTGGACAGGAAGAATAGTTAGGCCTCTCAATGGACATGAGGTCAGTGAAGTGAGTCTCCAGTAGGAATCGTTCCTGTATAATGTATACGCCCAGTCAATCCAGAAGACGAGGCCTGTTTAAGACCATTGAGAGATGCAGCCCTGGAGATAACTGCACACTGTAGGTCACAGCCACAACATAGCTAGTCTGACCTAGAAGGAGAGAGGGAGGGGGAACAGAGGGCTGCCAGCTGTAGTACGTGAGCAGGTGGAGAGAGGGAGGGGGAACAGAGGGCTGCCAGCTGTAGGACGTGAGCAGGTGGAGAGAGGGAGGGGGAACAGAGGGCTGCCAGCTGTAGGACGTGAGCAGGTGGAGAGAGGGAGGGGGAACAGAGGGCTGCCAGCTGTAGGACGTGAGCAGGTGGAGAGAGGGAGGGGGAACAGAGGGCTGCCAGCTGTAGGACGTGAGCAGGTGGAGAGAGGGAGGGGGAACAGAGGGCTGCCAGCTGTAGGACGTGAGCAGGTGGAGAGAGGGAGGGGGAACAGAGGGCTGCCAGCTGTAGGACGTGAGCAGGTTGAGAGAGGGAGGGGGAACAGAGGGCTGCCAGCTGTAGGACGTGAGCAGGTGGAGAGAGGGAGGGGGAACAGAGGGCTGCCAGCTGTAGGACGTGAGCAGGTGGAGAGAGGGAGGGGGAACAGAGGGCTGCCAGCTGTAGTACGTGAGCAGGTGGAGAGAGGGAGGGGGAACAGAGGGCTGCCAGCTGTAGTACGTGAGCAGGTGGAGAGAGGGAGGGGGAACAGAGGGCTGCCAGCTGTAGGACGTGAGCAGGTGGAGAGAGGGAGGGGGAACAGAGGGCTGCCAGCTGTAGGACGTGAGCAGGTGGAGAGAGGGAGGGGGAACAGAGGGCTGCCAGCTGTAGGACGTGAGCAGGTGGAGAGAGGGAGGGGGAACAGAGGGCTGCCAGCTGTAGGACGTGAGCAGGTGGAGAGAGGGAGGGGGAACAGAGGGCTGCCAGCTGTAGTACGTGAGCAGGTGGAGAGAGGGAGGGGGAACAGAGGGCTGCCAGCTGTAGGACGTGAGCAGGTTGAGAGAGGGAGGGGGAACAGAGGGCTGCCAGCTGTAGTACGTGAGCAGGTGGAGAGAGGGAGGGGGAACAGAGGGCTGCCAGCTGTAGGACGTGAGCAGGTTGAGAGGGAGGGGGAACAGAGGGCTGCCAGCTGTAGGACGTGAGCAGGTTGAGAGGGAGGGGGAACAGAGGGCTGTCAGCTGTAGTACGTGAGCAGGTTGAGAGAGGGAGGGGGAACAGAGGGCTGCCAGCTGTAGGACGTGAGCAGGTGGAGAGAGGGAGGGGGAACAGAGGGCTGCCAGCTGTAGGACGTGTGCAGGTGGAGAGAGGGAGGGGGAACAGAGGGCTGCCAGCTGTAGGACGTGAGCAGGTGGAGAGAGGGAGGGGGAACAGAGGGCTGCCAGCTGTAGGACGTGAGCAGGTGGAGAGAGGGAGGGGGAACAGAGGGCTGCCAGCTGTAGGACGTGAGCAGGTGGAGAGAGGGAGGGGGAACAGAGGGCTGCCAGCTGTAGGACGTGAGCAGGTGGAGAGAGGGAGGGGGAACAGAGGGCTGCCAGCTGTAGGACGTGAGCAGGTGGAGAGAGGGAGGGGGAACAGAGGGCTGTCAGCTGTAGGACGTGAGCAGGTGGAGAGAGGGAGCACTAGGCGCCAGGTGGGCCAGCCAGACAGGGGAAGACAGACTACATCTGGCCCAGCTGCCAGCCTCCTTGCTGGGGTCGGCTCTCCTCGCCTCCCCCCTCCTCGCCCTACACCCGCTTCCCTCCTCCGCCTTTCATATCTATAAAAAGTCTAATTTGCGATATGATTTTTGTTGTTTTACAGATCATAACACAGATGTGTGTACACAACCTAATGTTGGAGGAGAGACTGAAGAGGAACACCTTGTATATCCTCTAATCTTCTGCTGCCTGCCTGACACACATACACACGATGGAGGGTTTACCGAAAAGAGACTTCCTCTGCATGAACAGAGAGAGAACGGGGGGGGGGGGGGTGAGATGGCAGAAGGTGTATAAATAGCTATATAAAGAGTAGACAGTTACATCGTGTTTTTTCCTTCTCCCTTTGTCTCCTCTGTGACACTCAGTCTTTCCCCGTTTCGGATGACAGTCTCATGGTGACCAAGGCAGGATCGGGATCGGAGTTTAGAACCACGTCGAAGGGGATTCTACGATTCCTCCACATCACAATGGGAAAGATTCCTTTAGTTCCAAAACCAGAAGTTGCACCTCCAGACAGACTAGTCAAATGATTTGCTTGAGTTGCATCCTCTATTTTCAGTTCTGATATATCAACAGGAAGTATGTGTGTGTGTCTACACACACACACACACACACACAGTAAACTAGAGCCTGGACCTACTGAGAAAGAAGCCAAACCATCCTGAACTGCAGCCACAACGGTTCTGTGCTGCCTTCCTAACAATCCAACTGAATCAAGTGCATTCAAATCTAAATGACACCTATGATGTGAATTAAGCCAACTTGACTTTAGGCCAAACCAAGAGAAACCACGTCTGATCTAGGATCAGTTTTCCATTTTAGATCATAGTCAATAGGGTTATCGGGTGACCCGATCGATCATAGGTCAGCACGACAACTCTGATGCTTAGTGAATATGGGCTCAGCCACCCAGGTTCCTGGCTCACTCTTGGTAGGTAGATCTCGCTCTCAAATTCCTCCCCTCTTTCGACTACGGTAGAGTACAGTAGTAGTCTGTTCCATTCTCTCCCTGTGGAGATTCCTACTAGCTGGCCTTGTTGACTCGCTCTCCTTCGTTCTCCCGTCAGACAGGTTTATCTGTTGTCTGTTCCATGGTGGTGTGAATGCAGCTGAGTGAGACAGAGAGAGAAACAGAGGAGGGAAGGTATGTACATAACAAGCTGACAGACATGGCCAAAGGACCCAGCCAGCCAGGCTAAAAATACCCTGTCGAGGACAGGAGCGCTAAAATGTTCCACACACAGAGTTCCCACAAACACACACCTTTTAGTCGGAGTCCACTACACAAACTCTTGCAGAGACATGCACACACTTGACTCGACTACAGAGCACTATACATTTTCCAAACTACTGGAAAGCGTTTTTCCACCGTCTCGAGGGTCCAGCACTAGGCTGCTCACTAAAAGCTGGCTCCACAGCGAGAACGACTGTCAGCTGGCTTGCAGACAGGTGACGGTGGGGGACTCGACAGGCAGGTGACGGTGGGGGACTCGACAGGCAGGTTCTCTTTGCAATGAATCACAATAGCAATTGTTCACGTATTATAGCCATTAGTAATCCATCTAGGCTACATGGGAACCAATGTTACCCTCTTCTGTCCTGTAATAAAAGTGTCGCAATAGCCACACACACACAAACTACACACACAACTACACAACCAGTTTCCTTTGCGGATGATAATCTGTATCATTGACATCGAGCTAGCCTATAGCTGTGTCCAAAACGGCCCCCTATTTAATTTATAGTCCACTACAAAGAAAAGTAAGGAAAGGATACCTAGTCAGTTGTCCAACTGAATGCCTACACCTGAAATGTGGTCTTCCACATTTAACCCACCCGCTCAGAAGTGCAATATACAAGGACTATGGTGTCATTTGGGACAGTCTCAAGGTTTGAGAAGGGCTGTTCTGGCAGCATATTTTAGGAGTCCTAGTTGACTAAAAATGGCTTTAAAAAAAACAAACATTTAAAAAACATTTTTAAAGAGTCACCTCGCGATGTAAATCTTAAATTAGTGTGTGGACATTCTGAAATGCAAATAGTATGTGAGAGGAAGGGCTAGACTTTACTCAAGCCTGACGATGACCTAGGCTACAGTGGGCAAACACGGAAATATTATTTACCCATTGTAGAGCGTCTAAGATGAATTGCCCTCTCATTTGGGATGTTCCACTGAATTAGCCCTATGAACGAGGGGCAGAATTAGAACTCACCGCAGTTTCAACCAACCGGTGGCTCTGTTCTGTGACTCTTGGCCGCCATGACAACAGCACGAAAGTATTAGGAACGGATTGGGTTTAAAATGTCACAACTTCCACAAAATAACCATGACAACTAGGCCTCATGCCAGGCAAGGCTGTGTCGGCAGGGTGGCAGACAAAGACACCGGACTTGGAACAAATTGGTTGATAGCGTCAAGGCAACTATCTCCGCTATCAGAGAGGTATACGACTAAGATGGATCAATGAGTGACCCAGCTAACTGTAAAGCAACCAGAAATAACAATTGATTTTCTGGTTTGTTTGTTGTTTTTTTTTTTTAAGTAAAACTTGGATATGTGTTTTAGTTTTTTTAATCAATTACACCATGTCCAATTCAAGCTCATCTTAGGAAAAAAAATACAAAATAATATGTAGGCCGTTAGCTGCTTTGTAGTACACCCAGACCCTGCTTTGTAGTACACCCAGACCCTGCTTTGTAGTACACCCAGACCCTGCTTTGTAGTACACCCAGACCCTGCTTTGTAGTACACCCAGACCCTGCTTTGTAGTACACCCATCAGGTATGACCTGTGACCAATGGGAGTGCACAGTAGGCCAACATCTTGGCATGTTTGCTGCTATATTAGACTACTTCCTGTTTATTTTAGGCATATTTGTTTAACTGGACCCACATCCGCTGTGTTTTCCCTTCAGCAACAGCAAGGATGTCATCTCTGCAACCAGAACCACCTTTCCTGCTAGTTGATTTAACATAAAAGTTCAGATCCGTCCTGATAGACCAGCCTAAATAAAGCCTGAGAAATCACACAGTACAGTAGTTATAACCAATGGCGTACAGATACCATCAAAAGTTTAGACAACTACTCATTCAAGGATATTTCTGTATCTTCACTATTTTCTACATTGTAGAATAAAAAAGTATGAAATAACACATATGGAATCATGTAGTAAACAAAACAACAAAAAAGATAAAATATATTTTTATATTTGAGATTCTGCAAAGTAGCCACCTAATTCCCTGATGACAGCTCTGCACACTCTTGGCATTCTCTCAACCAGCTTCATGAGGAATGCTTTACCAACAGTCTTGAAGGAGTTCCCACATATGCTGAGCACTTGTTTGCTGCATTTCCTTCACTCTGTGGTCCAACTCATCCCAAACCATCTCAATTAGGTTGAGGTTGGGTGATTGTGGAGGCCAGGTCATCTGATGCAGCACTCCATCACTCTCCTTCTTGGTCAAATAGCCCTTACACAGCCTGAAGGTGTGTTGGGTCATTGTCCTGTTGCAAAACAAATGATAGTGGAACTAAGCACAAACCACATGGGATGGCGTATTGCTGCAGAATTCTGTGGTAGCCATGCTGGTTAAGTGTGCCTTGAATTCTAAATAAATCACAGACAGTGCCACCAGCAAAACACCATCCCACCTCCTCCATGCTTCACGGTGGGATCCACACATGCAGAGATCATCCGTTCACCTACTCTGCGTCTCACAAAGACACGGTGGATGGAACCAAAAATTTAAAAATTGGACTCCTCAGACCAAAAGGACAGATTTCCACCGGTCTAATGTCCATTGCTCGTGTTTGGCCGAAGCAAGTCTCTTCTTTGTCCTTTAGTAGTGGTCTCTCTGCAACAATTCGACCATGAAGGCCTGATTCATGCAGTCTCCTCTGAACGGTTGATGTTGAGATGTGTGTTACTTGAAGTTTGAAGCATTTATTTGGGCTGCAATTTCTGAGGCTGGTAACTCTAATGATCGTATCCTCTGCAGCAGAGGCAACTCTGGGTTTTCCATTCCTGTGGCGGTCCTCATGAGGCAGTTTCATCATAGCGATTGATATTTTTTGCGACTGCACTTGAAAAAATGTTAAAAGTACTTGAAATCTTCCGGATTGACTGACCTTCATGTCTTAAAGTAATGATGGACTGTTGTTTCTCTTTGCTTATTTGAGCTGTTCTTGCCATAATATGGACTTCGTATCCATTAACATAAAATTGATCAAAAATACAGTGTAATTATTGTTAATGTTGTAAATGACTATTGTAGCTGGAAACAGAAGATTTTTTTTGAATGGAATATCTACATAGGCGTATAGAGACCCATTATCAGCTACCATCACTCCTGTGTTCCAATGGCACGTTGTGTTAGCTAATCCACGTTTATCATTTTAAAAAGGATAATTGATCATTAGAAAACCCTTTTGCAATTATGTTAGCACAGCTGAAAATTGTTCTAATTAAAAAAAATAAAAATAAAACTGGCCTTCTTTAGACTAGTTGAGTATCTGAAGCATCAGCATGTGTGGGTTCGATTACAGGCTCAAAATGGTCAGAAACAAAGAACTTTCTTCTGAAACTCAGTCAATTCTTGTTCTGAGAAATGGAGGCTATTCCATGCAAGAAATTGACAAAAAAAACGGAAGATCTCATACTATGCTGTGTACTACTCCCTTCACAGAACAGAGCAAACTGACTACCCAGAATAGAGAGGAGTGGGAGGCCCCGGTGCACAACTGAGCAAGAGGAGAAGTGTATTAGAGTGTCTAGTTTGAAAAACAGACGCCTCACAAGTCCTCATTACCGATTGTTATGAAAACGGACCTAATTAAAATCGGCCATGCCAATTAAATCGGTCGACCTCTATTTAACCATGTCTACACTGTATTTCTGATCAATTTGATGTTATTTTAAAATGGACCAAAAAAAAAAGTGCTTTTCTTTAAAAAACAAGGACATTTCTACGTGACCACAAATTTTTGAACGGTGGTAGTATATATACAGGGCCTTGCGAAAGTATTCAGCCCCCTGAACTTTGCGACCTTTTGCCACATTTCAGGCTTCAAACATAAAGATATAAAACTGTATTTTTTGTGAAGAATCAACAACAAGTGGGACACAATCATGAAGTGGAACGACATTTATTGGATATTTCAAACTTTTTTAACAAATCATAAACTGAAAAATTGGGCGTGCAAAATTATTCAGCCCCTTTACTTTCAGTGCAGCAAACTCTCTCCAGAAGTTCAGTGAGGATCTCTGAATGATCCAATGTTGACCTAAATGACTAATGATGATAAATACAATCCACCTGTGTGTAATCAAGTCTCCGTATAAATGCACCTGCACTGTGATAGTCTCAGAGGTCCGTTAAAAGCTCAGAGAGCATCATGAAGAACAAGGAACACACCAGGCAGGTCCGAGATACTGTTGTGAAGAAGTTTAAAGCCGGATTTGGATACAAAAAGATTTCCCAAGCTTTAACCATCCCAAGGAGCACTGTGCAAGCGATAATATTTAAATGGAAGGAGTATCAGACCACTGCAAATCTACCAAGACCTGGCCGTCCCTCTAAACCTTCAGCTCACACAAGGAGAAGACTGATCAGAGATGCAGCCAAGAGGCCCATGATCACTCTGGATGAACTGCAGAGATCTACAGCTGAGGTGGGAGACTCTGTCCATAGGACAACAATCAGTCGTATATTGCACAAATCTGGCCTTTATGGAAGAGTGGCAAGAAGAAAGCCATTTCTTAGATATCCATAAAAAGTGTTGATTAAAGTTTGCCACAAGCCACCTGGGAGACACACCAAACATGTGGAAGAAGGTGCTCTGGACAGATGAAACCAAAATTGAACTTTTTGGCAACAATGCAAAACGTTATGTTTGGCGTAAAAGCAACACACCATCCCCACTGTCAAACATGGTGGTGGCAGCATCATGGTTTGGGCCTGCTTTTCTTCAGCAGGGACAGGGAAGACGGTTAAAATTGATGGGAAGATGGATGGAGCCAAATACAGGACCATTCTGGAAGAAAACCTGATGGAGTCTGCAAAAGACCTGAGACTGGGACGGAGATTTGTCTACCAACAAGACAATGATCCAAAACATAAAGCAAAATCTACAATGGAATGGTTCAAAAATAAACATATCCAGGTGTTAGAATGGCCAAGTCAAAGTCCAGACCTGAATCCAATCGAGAATCTGTGGAAAGAACTGAAAACTGCTGTTCACAAATGCTCTCCATCCAACCTCACTGAGCTCGAGCTGTTTTGCAAGGAGGAATGGGAAAAAATTTCAGTCTCTCGATGTGCAAAACTGATAGAGACATACCCCAAGCGACTTACAGCTGTAATCGCAGCAAAAGGTGGCGCTACAAAGTATTAACTTAAGGGGGCTGAATAATTTTGCACGCCCAATTTTTCAGTTTTTGATTTGTTAAAAAAAAGTTTGAACTATCCAATAAATGTCGTTCCACTTCATGATTGTGTCCCACTTGTTGTTGATTCTTCAAAATCAAAAAATACAGTTTTATATCTTTATGTTTGAAGCCTGAAATGTGGCAAAAGGTTGCAAAGTTCAAGGGGGCCAAATGATTTCGCAAGGCACTAATAAATAAATAAATATATATATATATATATATATATATAGTCTATAACCATGACAACAGATAAGCCTACTTAAAATGGAGGGAATCAGCGTCATCTCTTAAAGCCTAACCACGAGTAATTGAGGGGGACAGTCGCAATCATAAGACTAATTGGCTTCAAAACACCATTTATTTTCTCCAACGATGCGTGAATGTCAGCCTGGGCTGATAGGGGCTGCTGCAGTGTGGGCTGATACAATACCGTGATATGGACACCAGCTATTGGTACTAACTAATAAGCATTATAACAGTTCCAAATAGATATCCATTGTCTCGTGTACAGCCGTTGCAGAGTAGCTTGGCACTGGGGACACCAATGATGATACAGCACCCGCAATGGATACAGCACCCGCAATGGATACAGCACCCGCAATGATACAACACCATTCAGTGATTCCTCACAAAACCAGGGCAACACCAAACAAAATACTATGATTTGGAAGATTTTCACAAAATGTAATCCATAGAATAATTATTTAGAGGCAGGATTGTTAACACATGACGTTTATATCTAAAAGCATAATTGAGAAATAATTGATCAAAGTTGGCATATTTATGACATTTTGGCCTTAGCCAGGCCTCCTTTAGGACTAAATGTTTTTTCTGTCACAACACCATAATGAACTGCTAAGCATTGTGACAGCTGAGTAGAATAGAGACAACAGTTATGATACAACCCTAGTCATGACAACACCATAATGAACATTGTATTGTGACCGCTAAGTAGTGTAGAGACAGCAGTTATGATACAACCCGAGTCATGACAACACCATAATGAACTGCTAAGCATTGTGACCGTGAGTAGTGTAGAGAAAGCAGTTGATACAACCCTAGTCATGACAACACCATAATGAACATTGTATTGTGACCGCTAAGTAGTGTAGAGACAGCAGTTATGATACAACCCGAGTCATGACAACACCATAATGAACATTGTATTGTGACCGCTAAGTAGTGTAGAGACAGCAGTTATGATACAACCCGAGTCATGACAACACCATAATGAACATTGTATTGTGACCGCTGAGTAGTGTAGAGACAGCAGTTATGATACAACCCGAGTCATGACAACACCATAATGAACATTGTATTGTGACCGCTAAGTAGTGTAGAGACAGCAGTTATGATACAACCCGAGTCATGACAACACCATAATGAACATTGCATTGTGACCGCTAAGTAGTGTAGAGACAGCAGTTATGATACAACCCGAGTCATGACAACACCATAATGAACATTGTATTGTGACCGCTAAGTAGTGTAGAGACAGCAGTTATGATACAACCCGAGTCATGACAACACCATAATGAACATTGTATTGTGACCGCTAAGTAGTGTAGAGACAGCAGTTATGATACAACCCGAGTCATGACAACACCATAATGAACATTGTATTGTGACCGCTGAGTAGTGTAGAGACAGCAGTTATGATACAACCCGAGTCATGACAACACCATAATGAACATTGTATTGTGACCGCTAAGTAGTGTAGAGACAGCAGTTATGATACAACTCTAGTCATGACAACACCATAATGAACATTGCATTGTGACCGCTAAGTAGTGTAGAGACAGCAGTTATGATACAACCCGAGTCATGACAACACCATAATGAACATTGTATTGTGACCGCTAAGTAGTGTAGAGACAGCAGTTATGATACAACCCTAGTCATGACAACACCATAATGAACATTGTATTGTGACCGCTAAGTAGTGTAGAGACAGCAGTTATGATACAACCCGAGTCATGACAACACCATAATGAACATTGCATTGTAACAGCTGCAGAGCAGATGTATTTTACTGTTTCACGTATCGTCTCCGATCTCGTCTTGACTCATTATCTCCATCAGACAGGGACACATGAACTTGACTTTAATCAACGCCGCTTCCTCAAATGCCCTTCAGTCCCGTCACATAGACAGTAACCAACAATGGTCACTGGAAAATAAATAGGCATCAAGTTCAGATGTCAACTCTTTTTTTTTTTCTCCAGCAGAACATGTTTTTTTTTTTTTTTGCAGCTAAAACGCCACACATGTCACGGGAATTCCGTCGGTGAAAATAAGAGGGTACAAAAATAATGGTATCACACTGCCGTGACCAGGATGGTAAGTGAGGCACAATGACGTCAGCCAGCTGGACCTTGGATCGCACGACTCATCATCATCATCTTATTAAGAAATGAATAACCAGTATCCACTGTCCAGACAGTGGCAGTGGGGGACGCAACATCCACGGAAATTCACTGATAGCGTCTGCTAGGCTACTGTCTACTACGTAATTCTAGAGAAGGAAGTGACTACAGTGTGATGAAATTCAACACAGTAGCGAAATAGTTACAGTACCGGTATGTTTGGTTTTGACAGCAGGTATGTTTGGTTTTGATCTAAGCACACAGACTCATCCCAATATGTACTCTTAAGGAGCCACCATTACTCCTTAAGGTGCACGGACTCCGTCTAAATCTGAATCGATTCTCAACTGCAATACGGTTCTAGAAACATAAAGCCCTGCACTTTCATATCACATTAAAATAATTTCACAAATGCTAAATATACACGTACTATAGACAGTTTTAACCGGCATCATCACAGTTGCAGCCAACAGGATTTCTCAATGACAACACATTTCTGGCGGCCTTCTGTTAAACACCTTAATTAAAGCCTTAATTCCGTCACACAGGTGTTTGGAGCATGCTAGATATCTAATTAACACAGGTGGTCCCTCAGTCTTCTGTCAACAACGCGCTGTAACATGGAGACATGGCAGTGTGGGAACACTAACTCTATAAAAAGACGTGTATCAATTTAACCTTTTGGTGCTTCAAAGCCATACCGCAATAGATTCACCAAGAGTCGGGGCTCTTAACAAAACTCCCCCCATACAGAAGACGCCTACTTCCAATGACTTATGTGTAATGTAATGGAACTGAGAGTCATGATCAAGGGCTACCACTCAGACAGACAGCAGACAGACAAGAAACATGAGGATTGACAGTAGACAGGCAGGCGTCCACCCCCACACACATACTCACAATCAAGGTGTTTCTTCTTGGGGCCGCTGACTTCGTGCGTCGTGGCCTTGCACACGGCTTTACTGATAGCAGACCCGGTCATGCTGTGCTGTGCCGCTGCGAAGCGATCCGTTATAGACTGTCCTGACATTGTGTTTCACCGTTTCGCTACAAAACCCACTATGATTAGTTAGATGATAAACACAGACACACACACACACAATGTCCAACGATTGGATATTAGCTGACGTGCGTAACACCAGTGATGGCAAGGAGGTTTCGGGCCACGGGAATCGGTCCCGTTAAAAAGAAATGGTATGACGTCCTAGTCCAGTATCGCTGAAAGATCTCCGACTAAATGTCGTTTTTTGTTTGTTTGTTGCGACCTATAAAAAAAAAAAATCCGGACACACAATGTTATTATGTCTTGAATAAGCAAATCAATTAACAACTAACTAGTTAACGTTAGCTATCATTAACAAGGTATTCTGTATAGTAACAAACAAAACACACAACAACAAAAAGGTTGACATCTAACAAGTAAACTAGCTTTGTGTTAGCTAATATTTCCGTTTCTGCACTCGAACCACGAATGAGTCCCACTGTGCAATTTGTAAACAGAAATGTCAGCTCGCTGGCTACATATAAACATCTCTAGCTAGCTGGATACCTACGGGTCAATTTAACAAGACCACTGGCGAGACAACCCTGAATTATGATCACAGTTTTTAGCCAAACTAGCTAAAACAGTTACTACTCAAATAAAATCCCTCTTCTTCAGAATTCAACTTCCACTGAGGTTTTGTGTGTTTAGGTTACCTCGAAAAGACCGGTCCCTTTTTTGGGGTTTCGAGTGAAACATAACGAAAATTAGGCAAACGTGAAACTCTCAAACTTTCCCAACTTGTCTTGAGCTTCAGACTAGATGTAGACGGAGAGAAGACAGCGGCCAGTTGACCGGCCTTCCTGCTAACACAACACCCTCTAACTACCTAGTATCGTCCTGTCTCAACCCCGCTTCCTCCGAGTCCGGTACCAGGAGAGGAACACCTGAATTTAACCTATTTGGTCCGATATAGCCATGAAATTGGCAACAACAACAAACAAACAAAAAAACCACACGTCAGAAACCACTGAACCTTGACATCCAACTCATATCGTCGTCTTTTGTATTAATCAAGTCTTGTTGAAAATGTAAGGGCTTGGCTCCACTTGCTGCCTGCCTACTACCGCGGACAAAATGGCAGCGTAGGAATCAGCTGATCTGAGAAAGAGTTGATTGGATGGGACCTGGACCGTGTCGGAAATTTAAGGTAGTAATGTGACGACGGTCATGGCACGTCTAAGACGAATACAGAATTAAACGTTGTTTTATTTGTTTAAATAAAATAAAAACTCCACAGCCATTTACAATGTTTTTATTCATTGAATAAATCGTTTACTCAAGCTCTCATTTATCCGCTGTATATGTGCTTTTAACCATGTAATATTTACACATTTAAGGTCGTATTAAATTATTTCTCAAACTCGGTGTCCTTGATTGACTCTCGCGCTCCGAGTATGGAACATTGTGTGCCTGAAAATCCAGAGAAGGACAATGATGTGCATTATTATTAGCCTGCCTTCCATCTGTGCGACGTGCGCACAAAATATATGACAACGCTCAAGGTAATTTCCCCCGGTGGTATTTCACAGTGGATGCAATAAATTAGGCGATAGCCTCTTATAGATGTTTTCCCTATAATGAAACCCATTCTGCTCCTGCCATAGGCTACTTTACTACTGAAGGCATATGTCTATTTATACTGTATGATGGTGATCATTCATATAAAGTCACTGTTTATTTTTGCCTGACTGAATATCAGATGTAGGAATACTGAATATAGGTCTTATACAGTAGTATATCGTTGTTATTACTTCTAGACTGCCTACAACGTAGGCTATAGCAGGGGCTTAACCATATAGTTTATGGGCTTATATGAGATGTGTTCCCTTCCCTTATCAGATCACCTCTTACTTTTACAAAGCCCTGGTTAAGAGTTCAAAGTCCTGATGATGATGATGATGATGATGATGATGATGAGATAGAAACCATGGTTTCAGAATGAACCTCAAAGCGTTTGCTCGCCCACCCCTCACACGCACACACGCACACACATTGGTTTGACCTGGATTTCATAGACTAATCTAATGTAGGGCTGTGTTCAAAAGTACACATTGGAAAGTGTCTCTGTGTCAGGTACATTCCAGACAAATATCGATCGTTCTGCAGATCTAAGATCAACATTGTAAGGTGGAGGAGAGGGGTGGGGTGGGTGGGGGGGGGGGGTGTAACACAGCATTGAGGTGTGTAGCAGATAATCATTTTCCAGGAAGTGCATGTATGAGAAGCGATGAACCACATTCTGTCTTTGTAGTGAGAGGAAGTGGTCAGGAGGGGTGGTGCAAAGCAACGGGTTTCTTCTGAGTACAAAGAATATTACGTGCACACTCACACTCACACTCACGCTCACGCTCACGCTCACGCTCACGCTCACCCTCACACTCACACTCACACTCACACTCACACTCACACTCACACGCACACTCACACGCACACTCACACTCACACTCACACTCACACTCACACTCACACGCACACTCACACGCACACTCACACTCACACTCACACTCACACTCACACTCACACTCACACTCACACTCACACGTTAGTCCTCATACACATGATTTAATGATGATATTCATGATCATTTCAAAACAACACATGTGGTTCATTGTTTCCAGTCCCGTGTGGCCCAGCTGGTAGAACACAGTGTTTGCAACACCGGAGTTGTGGGTTTGATTCTCAAGGGAGACAATACAAATATATATATATATATGAAAATATATTCACTCAGTTGCTCTGGATAAGAGTGTCTGCTGAACTCTCCAAAAAACATTGAATATTTGTATTTACAGTCATAAAATAAGGCTATGTCACTTGTAATTACAAACATGTATTTCAAAACTCACCTAAAAAATAAATATACTGAACAAAAATATACATGTGATGTGTTGGTCCAATGTTTCATGAGCTGAAATAAAAGATCCCAGAAATGTTCCATGTGCACAAATTTGTTACATTCCTGTTAGTGAGCATTTCTCATTTGCCAAGATAATCTATCCACCTCACTGACAGGTGTGGCATAACAAGAATGGGATTATAGAGCATGATCATAACACAGGTGCACCTTGTGCTGGGGAGAATAAAAGGCCACTAAAATATGTAGTTTTGTCACACAACACAATGCCAAAGATTTCGCAGATTCTGAGAGAATGTGCAATTGGCATGCAAGAATGTCCACCAGAGCTGTTGCCAGATGTTCATTTAAATGTTAATTTCTCTACCATAAGCTGTCTCCAACTTCATTCAGAATTTGGCAGCACATCCATCCGGCCTCGCAACCGCAGACCATGTGTAACCACGCCAGCCCAGGACCTCAACATCCGGCTTCTTCACCTGCGGGATCGTCTGAGTCCAGCCACCTGGACATCTGATGAAACTGAGGAGTATTTTTGTCTGTAATGAAGCCCGTTTGTGGGGAGAAACTCATTCTGATTGGCTGGGCCTGGCTCGGGTGTGTCATGTGAAATACATAGATTAGGGCCTAATTTATTTATTTAAATTGACTGATTTCTTTATATGAACTGTAACTCAATAAAATTGTTGAAATTGTTGCATGTTGTGTTTATATTTTTGTTCAGTATACATTATAGTCATTTATAGTCATCTTTATTTATAGTCATTTATAGTAATCCAATAGAAAAATGTATCAAACAAATGTCAAATGTTCCTTCCTCTTCCTCTTTCAATGTTCCAAAGTTCCATTCTATCTCAAAGTTCCATTCTATTTCAAAGTGCCATTCTCCCCGAAACAGTTTGAGGACATCGCCATCTAGTGGCACAAGAGTATAATTATTTCCATGGCAACTAGATGTGAACCAGTAGCCCATGGCAACAAGCAGTAGCAGCAGCAGTCAGCTTTAGTCCTATTCAACTGAAATGTATCTTCGTAGGTAGCTGTCTCTCACGACTGAATAGCCCAATTATGTTTCTCTGTTATATGTCAACAATATTAACATAATGACACTTGATTGATTGATACACTATTGAAGAGAATTACACGTCTGACATATTAACACTTGAAATTTCTCCATTAAATCTTTATTTAATTGAAGTGTCAAAAGCAGTCTGTGATGCAGTTTGGTATAGGCAGGTAGAACAGTGTTGGATGTAAAAGCTCTAGCGATCATGTCATTTGTGTCAAAGCTTTCTATCGTCTGTTTAACATCAAATCTTTCTATTTGGCTGAAAACATCTAGTCCAATCAGTCCGTGATATCCTAACTTCAGACTGCCAGCTTTGATTATAACACCACTCATGTACCCTCATGAACGGGCATAGTCAAGAACCCTCGGGTAGCTTACTTGAGGTTTGCCTCAATAGATCTACTCAGGAAGAGGGGCGCTACAAATGTAGGATCTTAATTTGACCTATATTGTTGCAGAAAAATAATCCTGCAGAAACAGGATTTGAACATTTAGTCCATAATGTTGCTTGATTGGCAGTTAGGCTATTAGCTGTCCAAAAATAGGCTACATGGATAGTGTAATACTGTCAATATGACCGTGTTAGTGAGGGAACCTCAAATAATTTATGAAAATCACGAAGCTCATCTGCATTTCCTGTGGTGCAGTTAAATTCTCAGTAAGAAAGGAGTGATCAAATTAAGATCCTACATCTGTAAATGTCACAGAGTGCATTAATGAACCCAACAGAGAGAGCCTCAATATGTACTGACAACAAAATATGCTGTGGCTTTTAAACCCCCCCCCCCCCCAAAAAAAAACAACTGTCAAACTGAAAACTCTATCTCAGGCTCCTAAAACACTTGTTTCCAACTAACACCATTTCGATACCATTTATATTTTCTTTACAGAAGCATAGCCGCACTCCCTATTTTCAGTTTTCTTGATGTGTCTAGGAAGGAGGGGCACCAGATGTCACAATGCCCATTTAATCACACCTCACTGGACAGAGCCTCCGACTCAGGGCCAATCACAATGGACTGTCAGCAGCCGACTCCGACCTATTGCACCACGCACATGTAGACACTCACAGATATTCCCACGCCTGGAGCCAGGAGTAGGAGGCAGAACTGGGTTGGAATATGTAGTGATCTGTGTCAGAGGGAGTGAGCTGTCGTCGCTGTTATCGAGGACGGGGGGGGAGGAAGCTCTATGTTTTTGTTGAAAGATCGAGAGAAGGGGGATGGTGAGGGGTGAGAGAGAGAGAGAGAGAAAGAGAGAGAGAGATTTTCTTCAACTTTTTTAGTTTATATTTAGGCTACAATCAAGGAGCACAAAAAATTCTACCGATATCGCACTTTAAAAATCCTAATGGTAATCATAATGCTTGATTAGACTATATTTTTTGACTTTCCACCCTGTGTCCCACCCGCACCCCTCTCCCTGTAGAGCGTTTTGAAGTATAGGCTATTGAAGAACAGCAGTATACTATTCACGGCTGCTCTTTCACGGTCCGGTCCGCACGCCACTGTCTCCCGCTGTCTAGCCCACCGGCTCATCCATCTCCCATGTCTCAGGTCTACCTCTTCTTCTTCGGTGGTGTTTTAGGTCGGACGACATTCACAGGAAAACAGAAAACCACATACTTGATGGGGAAAACGTATCTTACTCCTCACAGCTAAAATAGTTGACGAAACAAATCAAAAACAGTCCCCCACTTCTTCCGTCCTTCAAAAGATCCATATCTCCCCACTAGGGCTCTGTAGCTCTGGGGCCTGAGAGGGTATTTTGGCTCATGTGGGGTCTAAAAGGGGCTTATCTCCCTCAGTTCAAACTTTATCCCCCTCAGTTTAAACTTTATCTCCCTCAGTTTAAACTGCGGTGTGGGAAGGGTACAGGGCTGGGTGTGGGAAGGGTACAGGGCTGCGGTGTGGGAAGGGTACAGGGCTGCGGTGTGGGAAGGGTACAGGGCTGGGTGTGGGAAGGGTACAGGGCTGCGGTGTGGGAAGGGTACAGGGCTGCGGTGTGGGAAGGGTACAGGGCTGCGGTGTGGGAAGGGGACAGGGCTGCGGTGTGGGAAGGGTACAGGGCTGGGTGTGGGAAGGGGACAGGGCTGGGTGTGGGAAGGGTACAGGGCTGCGGTGTGGGAAGGGGACAGGGCTGGGTGTGGGAAGGGTACAGGGCTGCGGTGTGGGAAGGGGACAGGGCTGCAGTGTGGGAAGGGTACAGGGCTGCGGTGTGGGAAGGGTACAGGGCTGGGTACAGGGAAGGGTACAGGGCTGCGGTGTGGGAAGGGTGCAGGGCTGCGGTGTGGGAAGGGTACAGGGCTGCAGTGTGGGAAGGGTACAGGGCTGCGGTGTGGGAAGGGTACAGGGCTGCGGTGTGGGAAGGGTACAGGGCTGGGTGTGGGAAGGGTACAGGGCTGCGGTGTGGGAAGGGTACAGGGCTGCGGTGTGGGAAGGGTACAGGGCTGCGGTGTGGGATGGGTACAGGGCTGGGTGTGGGAAGGGGACAGGGCTGGGTGTGGGAAGGGTACAGGGCTGCGGTGTGGGAAGGGTACAGGGCTGCGGTGTGGGAAGGGGACAGGGCTGGGTGTGGGAAGGGGACAGGGCTGGGTGTGGGAAGGGTACAGGGCTGCGGTGTGGGAAGGGTACAGGGCTGTGGTGTGGGAAGGGTACAGGGCTGGGGTGTGGGAAGGGTACAGGGCTGGGTGTGGGAAGGGTACAGGGCTGCGGTGTGGGAAGGGTACAGGGCTGCGGTGTGGGAAGGGTGCAGGGCTGGGTGTGGGAAGGGTACAGGGCTGGGTGTGGGAAGGGTGCAGGGCTGGGTGTGGGAAGGGTACAGGGCTGGGTGTGGGAAGGGTACAGGGCTGGGTACAGGGAAGGGTACAGGGCTGGGTGTGGGAAGGGTACAGGGCTGGGTGTGGGAAGGGGACAGGGCTGGGTGTGGGAAGGGTACAGGGCTGGGTGTGGGAAGGGTACAGGGCTGGGTGTGGGAAGGGTACAGGGCTGCGGTGTGGGAAGGGTACAGGCCTGCGGTGTGGGAAGGGTACAGGGCTGGGTGTGGGAAGGGTACAGGGCTGCGGTGTGGGAAGGGTACAGGGCTGAGTGTGGGAAGGGTACAGGGCTGGGTGTGGGAAGGGTGCAGGGCTGCGGTGTGGGAAGGGTACAGGGCTGCGGTGTGGGAAGGGTGCAGGCCTCCAAATAAAACGTACCTCCTTGCCCGTCCAAATAAAATATTTAAATATTGATCATTTATTTGACCGAGAAACAGCGCCCCTCTGTAGACAGAAAGACGCATCGATCGCAGTTAAAGCATCCGAGTGACCGAAACAGCGCCCCTCTGTCTCAGAAACTGAAGACCATGTATCTGATGCTGTCTGGACGAAAAGAGCATGGCATGTCATATTATTTCTGGCCAGACAGCATCAGATACATGGTCTACGTATTCTGAGACAGAGGGGCGCTGTTTCGCTCAATCGGATGCTTTCTCCGGTGAGGGCTCATTATCGCCAAAATCTGTACAGAATACGAAAGGGTTTTGCCTGCCCAAATTGTTACTTTGGCATTAATATGTGTCACATATCAGTTTGCAAACAACACGCCCCCATTCACATCGACAGGGCTGTATTGGAGCAGGTTGAGAGCTTCGAGTTCCTTGGTTTCCACATTACCAACCAACTTTAATGGTCCAAACACACAAAGACAGATGTGAAGAGGAGCACGACAAAACCTATTCCCCCTCAGGAGACAGAAAAGACTTGGCCTGGGTCCCCAGATCCTCTAAAAGTCATACAGCTGCACCATTGAGAGCATCCTGACCGATGACATCACCGCCTGGTATGGCAACAGCTCAGCATCTGACCGTAAAGAGCTACAGAGGGGAGTGAGGGTAGTGTGTATGGCCCAGTACATCACTGGGGCTAAGCTCCCTGACACCTATATAATAGGCAGAGGCAGAGGAAGGCCCAAAAAAGGATTCTACATGGATCTTAAAAGGGTTCTACCTGGAACCAAAAATGGTTCTCATATGGGGACAGCCAAAGAACCCTTTTGGAATCCTTTTCTCTAAGTGTGCGTGTGCGTGTGTGTGTGTGTGTGTGTGTGTGTGTGTGTGTGTGTGTGTGTGTGTGTGTGTGTGTGTGTGTGTGTGTGTGTGTGTGTGTGAGGTAGTTTTGAATTGCAGAGTGATGCTAACAGTTCTGTCTGCTACCTGTTCTGTCTGCTAACTGTTCTGTCTGCTAACTATTCTGTCTGCTACCTGTTCTGTCTGCTACCTGTTCTGTCTGCTACCTGTTCTGTCTGCTACCTGTTCTGTCTGCTAACTGTTCTGTCTGCTACCTGTTCTGTCTGCTACCTGTTCTGTCTGCTACCTGTTCTGTCTGCTAACTGTTCTGTCTGCTACCTGTTCTGTCTGCTACCTGTTCTGTCTGCTACCTGTTCTGTCTGCTACCTGTTCTGTCTGCTAACTGTTCTGTCTGCTAACTGTTCTGTCTGCTAACTGTTCTGTCTGCTAACTGTTCTGTCTGCTAACTGTTCTGTCTGCTAACTGTTCTGTCTGCTAACTATTCTGTCTGCTAACTATTCTGTCTGCTAACTGTTCTGTCTGCTAACTGTTCTGTCTGCTAACTGTTCTGTCTGCTAACTGTTCTGTCTGCTAACTATTCTGTCTGCTAACTATTCTGTCTGCTAACTGTTCTGTCTGCTACCGCACGGGAATCGGTAGCGAAGCGCCAAGTCATGGACCAAAAGGCTCCTTAACAGCTTCTATCCCCAAGCCATCAGACTGCTGAACAATTCATCAAATAGCCACCCGGACTATTTACATTGACCCTTGGGTATAGCTACATATCAGTTTCATCAGAGAAATAGATTATATTATGGTTTTCTTGGAAACCTAATGGTTTTCGTTGCCGTAAGTTAAACCGTATACGTTTTGGAGACGTGTTTATGGTAGAGTTGGCATTGCTTAAATGATCACGTGGTCGAATTTGATACACAGAAGTGCATTGTGGCACATCGCAAACATGTTGCTGAACTCGAGCGGCATGGTTTTTTATGTTTGAAGCAGGCCTGTATAGATCGGTCTGTTTATTTGGCAAGCCAGCTGTGCATGTCTGCATCTCACTGTCGTAGGCTGTGTTTTGGTTATTTGGATCAATAGCCTTTTCTGCATTCACTTAGGCAGTTTGTAATAGGGTTAATTTATTCATTACCAAAACGTCCCTGCTGTAGGCCGCTGTCCGTTGTGCTGATACAGCGCAGCAGAGATCGGCTTCAGATTTTAAAACTCAATGATCTCGGAGTCTCGGCATTTGAACTTTACGCAGATTGTGCTATGGCGTGATTAGAATTCAATATAATTCCCGCTGCAAAGAACCCGCCAACATGTACTCCCCTTTCCGATTTCAACTGCCCCCTTATTCACTTTATCTTTGGGCGGGGTCTGCTTGTGACAGCCTTTCATGTAACTCCTTTGCTGAGAAGTCCTCCCATCCCAGAAAACGCTCCACCACATCCATAATTATGTCTTTCTTTAGAGACTTTCCCTCCTCTCTGGCCGTGCCGTTGACCACCATAGCTGTAAAGAGTACAACGTCCAGTTTTCAACCAGTATATCGGCGTCCTGCTAATGAGAACCAACCCCTGCCGCCTGCAGTGAATGCCTGTCCACCACCATGGGCCTTTCATTAAGAGGTGTGGTATTACTCATGAACACCATTCATTAAGAGGTGTGGTATTACTCATGAACACCTTTCATTAAGAGGTGTGGTATTACTCATGAACACCTTTCATTAAGAGGTGTGGTATTACTCATGAACACCTTTCATTAAGAGGTGTGGTATTACTCATGAACACCTTTCATTAAGAGGTGTGGTATTACTCATGAACACCGTTCATTAAGAGGTGTGGTATTACTCATGAACACCGTTCATTAAGAGGTGTGGTATTACTCATGAACACCGTTCATTAAGAGGTGTGGTATTACTCATGAACACCTTTCATTAAGAGGTGTGGTATTACTCATGAACACCGTTCATTAAGAGGTGTGGTATTACTCATGAACACCGTTCATTAAGAGGTGTGGTATTACTCATGAACACCGTTCATTAAGAGGTGTGGTATTACTCATGAACACCGTTCATTAAGAGGTGTGGTATTACTCATGAACACCGTTCATTAAGAGGTGTGGTATTACTCATGAACACCGTTCATTAAGAGGTGTGGTATTACTCATGAACACCTTTCATTAAGAGGTGTGGTATTACTCATGAACACCGTTCATTAAGAGGTGTGGTATTACTCATGAACACCGTTCATTAAGAGGTGTGGTATTACTCATGAACACCGTTCATTAAGAGGTGTGGTATTACTCATGAACACCGTTCATTAAGAGGTGTGGTATTACTCATGAACACCTTTCATTAAGAGGTGTGGTATTACTCATGAACACCTTTCATGAAGAGGTGTGGTATTATTCGTGAACACCGTTCATTAAGAGGTGTGGTATTACTCATGAACACCGTTCATTAAGAGGTGTGGTATTACTCATGAACACCTTTCATTAAGAGGTGTGGTATTACTCATGAACACCGTTCATTAAGAGGTGTGGTATTATTCGTGAACACCCATCCTTGTGTACATCCACACAATTGTATTGTAAATCATACTATTGAATGCCCAATTACTCATTCATGTGCATTCATGCATGTGTGTGTGTCCTTGTGCGTTCATGCATGTGTGTGTGTGTGTCCTCGTGCGTTCATGCATGTGTGTGTGTGTCCTCGTGCATTCATGCATGTGTGTGTGTCCTTGTGCGTTCATGCATGTGTGTGTGTGTGTCCTCGTGCGTTCATGCATGTGTGTGTGTGTCCTCGTGCGTTCATGCATGTGTGTGTGTCCTTGTGCGTTCATGCATGTGTGTGTCCTCGTGCGTTCATGCATGTGTGTGTGTGAGTCCTCGTGCGTTCATGCATGTGTGTGTCCTCGTTCGTTCATGCATGTGTGTGTGTGTCCTCGTGCGTTCATGCATGTGTGTGTCCTCGTGCGTTCATGCATGTGTGTGTGTGTGTCCTCGTGCGTTCATGCATGTGTGTGTTCTCGTGCATTCATGCATGTGTGTGTGTGTGTCCTCGTGCGTTCATGCATGTGTGTGTGTGTCCTCGTGTGTTCATGCATGTGTGTGTCCTCGTGCGTTCATGCATGTGTGTGTCCTCGTGCGTTCATGCATGTGTGTGTGTGAGTCCTCGTGCGTTCATGCATGTGTGTGTCCTCGTTTGTTCATGCATGTGTGTGTGTGTCCTCGTTCATTCACGCATGTGTGTGTGCGTCCTCGTTCATTCATGCATGTGTGTGTGTGTCCTCGTTCATTCACGCATGTGTGTGTGTGTCCTCGTTCATTCATGCATGTGTGTGTGTGTCCTCGTTCATTCATGCATGTGTGTGTGTGTCCTCGTTCATTCACGCATGTGTGTGTGTGTGTCCTCGTTCATTCATGCATGTGTGTGTGTCCTCGTTCATTCATGCATGTGTGTGTGTGTCCTCGTTCATTCATGCATGTGTGTGTGTGTCCTCGTTCGTTCATGCATGTGTGTGTGTGTCCTCGTGCGTTCATGCATGTGTGTGTGTGTGTGTCCTCGTTCATTCATGCATGTGTGTGTGTGTGTGTCCTCGTGCGTTCATGCATGTGTGTGTGCTGTAGAATCATTGGAACAATGTCCTTCTATAATTATATCAGTGGAATCGTGGTTATTTTCCCTCCTCTAAAGCTGTGAGGGTGAAGACTATGGGAGAGAGGGGGGGGGTGAGAGAAAGGGAGTTAGAGGTCAGAGAGAGACTCTGGGTTCGAGCCCAGGCTCTGTCACAGCCGGACGCGACCGGGAGGTCCATGGGGCGACGTACAATTGGCCGAGCATCGTCCGGATTAGGGAGGGTTTGTCCGGGCAGGGATGTCCTTGTCCCATCGCGCTCTGGCGACTCCTGTGGCAGGCCGGGCCCAGTGCACGCTGACACGGTCGCCAGGTGTACTGTGTTTCCTCCGACACATTGGTGCTACTAACAATTGGATACCATGAATTTGGGGAGAAAAAGGGGGTAAAGAAAGAGGATAGAAAGGAAGAGAAAGTAGGGAGAGCAGAGAGAGATAGGGGGAGAGCAGAGAGAGATAGGGGGAGAGCAGAGAGAGATAGGGGGAGAGCAGAGAGAGGTAGGGGAGAGCAGAGAGAGGGGGAGAGCAGAGAGAGATAGGGGAGAGCAGAGAGAGGTAGGGGGAGAGCAGAGAGAGATAGGGGAGAGCAGAGAGAGATAGGGGGAGAGCAGAGAGAGATAGGGGGAGAGCAGAGAGAGATAGGGGGAGAGCAGAGAGAGATAGGGGGAGAGCAGAGAGAGATAGGGGGAGAGCAGAGAGAGGTAGGGGAGAGCAGAGAGAGATAGGGGGAGAGCAGAGAGAGATAGGGGAGAGCAGAGAGAGGTAGGGGGAGAGCAGAGAGAGATAGGGGGAGAGCAGAGAGAGGTAGGGGGAGAACAGAGAGAGATAGGGGAGAGCAGAGAGAGGTAGGGGGAGAGCAGAGAGAGATAGGGGGAGAGCAGAGAGAGATAGGGGAGAGCAGAGAGAGATAGGGGAGAGCAGAGAGAGATAGGGGGAGAGCAGAGAGAGATAGGGGAGAGCAGGGGAGAGCAGAGAGAGATAGGGGGAGAGCAGAGAGAGATAGGGGAGAGCAGAGAGAGGTAGGGGGAGAGCAGAGAGAGATAGGGGGAGAGCAGAGAGAGATAGGGGGAGAGCAGAGAGAGGTAGGGGAGAGCAGAGAGAGATAGGGGGAGAGCAGAGAGAGGTAGGGAGAGCAGAGAGAGATAGGGGGAGAGCAGAGAGAGCAGAGAGAGCAGAGAGAGAGGGGGGAGAGCAGAGAGAGAGCAGAGAGAGGTAGGGGAGAGCAGAGAGAGGTAGGGGAGAGCAGAGAGAGATAGGGGGAGAGCAGAGAGAGAAAGGGGGAGAGCAGAGAGAGATAGGGGGAGAGCAGAGAGAGATAGGGGGAGAGCAGAGAGAGATAGGGGGAGAGCAGAGAGAGATAGGGGAGAGCAGAGAGAGGTAGGGGAGAGCAGAGAGAGATAGGGGGAGAGCAGAGAGAGATAGGGGGAGAGCAGAGAGAGCAGAGAGAGAGGGGGGAGAGCAGAGAGAGGTAGGGGAGAGCAGAGAGAGATAGGGGGAGAGCAGAGAGAGATAGGGGAGAGAGCAGAGAGGTAGGGGAGAGCAGAGAGAGATAGGGGGAGAGCAGAGAGAGAAGAGAGAGAGCAGAGAGAGGGGGGGGAGAGCAAAGAGAGGGGGAGAGCAGAGAGAGATAGGGGAGAGCAGAGAGAGATAGGGGAGAGCAGACAGAGACAGGGGGAGAGCAGAGAGAGATAGGGGAGAGGGGGATAGCAGAGAGAGCAGAGAGAGAGGGGGGGAGAGCAGAGAGAGAGCAGAGAGAGAGGGGGAGAGCAGAGAGAGAGGGGGAGAGCAGAGAGAGAGGGGGAGAGCAGAGAGAGGGGGAGAGCAGAGAGAGAGGGGGAGAGAGCAGAGAGCAGAGGGGGAGAGCAGAGAGAGGGGGGAGAGCAGAACGAGAGGGGGAGAGCAGAGAGAGAGGGGGAGAGCAGAGAGAGAGGGGGAGAGCAGAGAGAGAGGGGGAGAGCAGAGAGATAGGGGGAGAGCAGAGAGATAGGGGAGAGCAGAGAGATAGGGGGAGAGCAGAGAGATAGGGGAGAGCAGAGAGAGAGGGGGAGAGCAGAGAGAGAGGGTGAGAGCAGAGAGAGACAGGGGAGAGCAGAGAGAGGCAGAAAGATAGAATGAGAAAAAGACAGAGTGAGAGAGAAAGAAAGAATGAGAGAAGAAAGGAAGAGAAAGGAGAGACGACGCGTTGGGGACAACACAAGCCAGAACAGCTTCAGTGCACCTTGGCATAGATTCTACAAGTGTCTGGAACTATATAGGAGGGATGCAACACACACACACACACACACACACACACACACACACACACACACACACACACACACACACACACACACACACACACACACACACACACACACACACACACACACACACACACACACCACTGTAGCATTGCTATAAAAGTGCTATTTGCAAAGGAAGTTAATTGTCTATACAGCATTTAGTTACTCAGGAAGTCCTGTTTAACTATACAAAAGTTAGAGACAGACACAGAGAAAGACAGAGAACACAGAGACAGAGACAGAGGAAACACAGAGACAGGGGCAACACAGAGACAGAGACAGGACAGAGGCAACACAGAGACAGAGACAGAACAGAGGCAACACAGAGACAGAGACAGAGGCAACACAGAGACAGAGGCAACACAGAGACAGAGACAGAGGCAACACAGAGACAGAGACAGGACAGAAGCAACACAGAGACAGAGGCAGGACAGAAGCAACACAGAGACAGAGACAGGACAGAAGCAACACAGAGACAGAGACAGGACAGAAGCAACACAGAGACAGAGACAGGACAGAGGCAACACAGAGACAGAGACAGAGGCAACACAGAGACAGAGACAGTACAGAGGCAACACAGAGACAGAGACAGGACAGAAGAAACACAGAGACAGAGACAGGACAGAGGAAACACAGAGACAGAGACAGGACAGAAGCAACACAGAGACAGAGACAGGACAGAAGCAAAACAGAGACAGAGACAGGACAGAGGCAACGCAGAGACAAGACAGAGGCAACACAGAGACAGGACAGAGGCAACACAGAGACAGGACAGAGGCAACACAGAGACAGAGACAGAGACAGGACAGAAGCAACACAGAGATAGAGACAGGACAGAGGCAACACAGAGACAGAGACAGGGCAGAGACAACACAGAGACAGAGACAGAGGAAACACAGAGACAGAGACAGGACAGAAGCAACACAGAGACAGGACAGAAGCAACACAGAGACAGAGACATGACAGAAGCAACACAGAGACAGAGACAGGACAGAGGCAACACAGAGACAGAGACAGGACAGAGGCAACACAGAGACAGAGACAGGACAGAAGCAACACAGAGACAGAGACAGGACAGAAGCAACACAGAGACAGAGACAGGACAGAGGAAACACAGAGACAGAGACAGGACAGAAGCAACACAGAGACAGAGACAGGACAGAAGCAACACAGAGACAGAGACAGGACAGAGGCAACACAAAGACAGGACAGAGGCAACACAGAGACAGGACAGAGGCAACACAGAGACAGAGACAGGACAGAAGCAACACAGAGACAGAGACAGGACAGAGGCAACACAGAGACAGACACAGGACAGAGGCAACACAGAGACAGAGACAGGGCAGAGACAGGGCAGAGACAACACAGAGACAGAGACAGAGACAGGACAGAGACAACAGTGAGACAGACAGGACAGAAGCAACACAGAGACAGAGACAGGACAGAGGCAACACAGAGACAGAGACAGGACAGAGGCAACACAGAGACATATGTACCACAGTGGGGTGCGGATGGGGGGGCATATGTACCACAGAGGGGTGCAGGTGTGGGGAGGGGCATATGAACCACAGTGGGGTGCGGATGGGGGGGCATATGTACCACAGAGGGGTGCAGGTGGGGGAGCATATGAACCACAGAGGGGAGCGGGTGGGGGGGCATTTGAACCACAGAGGGGTGCGAGTGTGGGGGGCATATGAACCACAGAGGGGAGCGGGTGGGGGGCATATGAACCACAGAGGGGAGCGGGTGGGGGGGCATATGAACCACAGAGGGGAGCGGGTGGGGGGGCATATGAACCACAGAGGGGAGCGGGTGGGGGGCATATGTACCACAGGGGGCTGCGGGTGGGGGGCATATGTACCACAGGGGGGTGCGGGTGGGGGGCATATGTACCACAGGGGGTGCAGTTGGGGGGGATATGTACCACATAGGGGTGCGGGTGGGGGGCATATGTACCACAGGGGGTGCGGGTGGGGGGCATATGTACCACAGGGGGCTGCGGGTGGGGGGCATATGTACCACAGGGGGTGCGGGTGGGGGGCATATGTACCACAGAGGGGTGCGGGTGGGGGGGGGGGCATGTGTGACCAGTTGGTTACGGTGTAGTTCTTTCAGCACCATGATTTGAACAGCGCTCAAATGGATTAAAATAGTCATCAAGACCTGTTACCTACAACTCATCGTCTTACTCATCACTTACTATTGGTTAATCAATGTCTCCCGATATCACATGACGATTTATTAGTATTTTACAGGACCAAATGTAATAGCATATAGGTCTACTGTAGCATAGTATGACTATAATATGTTACACCAAAAACACCTCAGTCATTTCTTATATGAAGCTGAATAGTACATTTTTCCCCTCACGCCGCCCAAACTCAGCACGACCTCCTAGGCAGGAGATTGATTCCAGACTGTATCACAGTGGTCTAAGGCACTGCATCTCAGTGCTTGAGGAGTCACTACAGACCCTGGTTTGATTCCAGACTGTATCACAGCGGTCTAAGGCACTGCATCTCAGTGCTTGAGGAGTCACTACAGACCCTGGTTTGATTCCAGACTGTATCACAGCGGTCTAAGGCACTGCATCTCAGTGCTTGAGGAGTCACTACAGACCCTGGTTTGATTCCAGTCTGTATCACAGCGGTCTAAGGCACTGCATCTCAGTGCTTGAGGAGTCACTACAGACCCTGGTTTGATTCCAGACTGTATCACAGCGGTCTAAGGCACTGCATCTCAGTGCTTGAGGCATCACTACAGACCCTGGTTTGATTCCAGACTGTATCACAGCGGTCTAAGGCACTGCATCTCAGTGCTTGAGGAGTCACTACAGACCCTGGTTTGATTCCAGACTGTATCACAGCGGTCTAAGGCACTGCATCTCAGTGCTTGAGGAGTCACTACAGACCCTGGTTTGATTCCAGACTGTATCACAGCGGTCTAAGGCACTGCATCTCAGTGCTTGAGGAGTCACTACAGACCCTGGTTTGATTCCAGACTGTATCACAGCGGTCTAAGGCACTGCATCTCAGTGCTTGAGGAGTCACTACAGATTACACTCCCTTTCAATAAACATAGTTTACATGTTGTTAGCAATCTAAGCCAACCCTGTCTGTTTTGCCCCATAGTTGTGCATGTCTCGCTTTTGTTGCTAAACAACCAAGCCTTTTATATGTATCAATCTTTTCCAGATAACAGTGGCATCGGAGACTGAAGTGTTTCTTTCTTTTAAAACCAATATGACTGAAGAGAAAGACCAGCTACAGACCAGCTACAACAACCTGACTAAAGAGAAAGACCAGCTACAGACCAGCTACAACAACCTGACTAAAGAGAAAGACCAGCTACAGACCAGCTACAACAACCTGACTAAAGAGAAAGACCAGCTACAGACCAGCTACAACAACCTGACTAAAGAGAAAGACCAGCTACAGACCAGCTACAACAACCTGACTAAAGAGAAAGACCAGCTGTCAGGGCAGAGTGAGCATCGCTTGGTGTTCCAGGGATTTAGCTTTTCTTTTCCTGGGTTCTTTTTCCTGGGTTCACATTCCTGGGTTCTTTTTCCTGGGTTCACATTCCTGGGTTCACATTCCTGTGTCCTTTTTCCTGGGTTCACATTCCTGGGTTCTTTTTCATGGGTTCACATTCCTGGGTTCACATTCCTGTGTCCTTTTTCCTGGGTTCACATTCCTGGGTCCTTTTTCCTGGGTTCACATTCCTGGGTTCTTTTTCCTTTATTGAATGGGTTTAATAATGGAATTATAGGGATTTAGTTGTTAGTTTTGGTCAGTTTGCCGTGAGTTTGGTGGGGATGGCGACACATGGGGACGCCTTCCCTATCGCTGCGGCATGGTTTCAGGTATGCTACTGAAGATGCTGTCACTGTGGAGGAGGCTATGAGAATGTTGCTTATGCATTGAGAATGAACAAAAGTGGTTGTGATTTTTCTGAAAAGAGAAGCGTCATTCAGATTGTTGAGAACGGCGTCATCCTTAATGATGTGTTCATTCGAGTCACGCCGCTCATCTCCCCGTCTACTCGGGTTACGAATTTGAATGTGTCACCCTTCATTCCTAATGAGCTACTGAAGTTTGATTTGTTGTGTGTTTTGAAGTTTGTAAGTGGGATTCAGATGATTTTGCATGGTCGCAAGCACCCGTCACTGAAACAGGTCATGACCTTTAGGGGACAAGTGTTTATGTTTCTGGACTCAACAGAGCAGACTTTAGAGCTGTCATTTAAAGTCAGGTATGACAATAGGCTATATATGGTGTTTAACGTTTAATTGTTACACGATTAAATAATGTAACTAACTCATTAGGATTTGGGGCACCACGGAAGAGGTTGTTTAAAGCGTTACCATCTCCTGAATTAAACTCTATAAAAGGTCTATATCTATTACATCGATAAACAGTCCTCCGATTAATCATTACCTCTTATCAAATTATCCTACTGAACAGTCGTAACCTCCTTGCATCTGAAAAAACCCAGCCTTGCTCATTATTCAGTACTACACAAATTGGTTTAAATATTTACTTACTAAGCAAACTAAATAATAGCACAGAATAAACATACACCCTTTACATGAGACAAAGGTCTCTAGTGACCTGACAAAATATTACTGCTTATTACAGAGATGGAGAAAAAGGGACACTAACGTTAATAACAATAACGTTCAGTAGTGGGAAAAGTACCTAATTGTCATACTTGAGTAAAAGTAAAAGATATCTTAAATAGAAAATGACTCAAGTAAAAGTGAATGTCACCCAATAAAATACTACTTGAGCAAAAGTCTGAAGGAATTTGGTTTTAAAAATACTTAAGTATTAAAAGTAAATGGAATTGCTAAAAATGTACTTTAGTATCAAAAGTTAAAGTATAAACCATTTTAAATTCCTTATTTTAAGCAAACCAGACGGCAAAATTTTCTTGTTTTATTTTTGTTGATGGATAGTCAGGGGCACACTCCCACACTCAGATATAATTTACAAACCAAGCATTTGTGTTGAGTGAGTCCTCCAGATCAGAGGCAGTAGGGATGACCAGGGATGTTCTCTGTTTAGTGAGTCCTCCAGATCAGAGGCAGTAGGGATGACCAGGGATGTTCTCTGTTTAGTGAGTCCTCCAGGTCAGAGACAGTAGGGATGACCAGGGATGTTCTCTGTTTAGTGAGTCCTCCAGGTCAGAGGCAGTAGGGATGACCAGGGATGTTCTCTGTTTAGTGAGTCCTCCAGGTCAGAGACAGTAGGGATGACCAGGGATGTTCTCTGTTTAGTGAGTCCTCCAGGTCAGAGACAGTAGGGATGACCAGGGATGTTCTCTGTTTAGTGAGTCTTCCAGGTTCAGAGGCAGTAGGGATGACCAGGGATGTTCTCTTGAGAAGTGTGTGAATTGGACCATTGTCCTGTCAAAATGTAACGAGTACTTTAGAGTGTCAGGGAAAATGCATGGAGTAAAAATAAAATTATTTTCTTTAGGAATGTAGTGAAGTAAAAGTTGCCAAAAGTATAAATAGTAAAGTACAGATACCCCCCAAAACAACGAAAGTAAAAATACTTTAAAGTACTACTTAAGTACTTTACACCACTGATAATTTACACCATTGCAGAACTATTCTCACATTAATCATATAGTTTCCACATGAACCGCCGCCCGTTTGGAGTAAATAATCATTAACGTATTTACGTGTGAAATGCCTTCATTCGCCGTTTCTCAGTCGGATCCAAGCCTTCTTGTTTTGGGTCTCCTGTGGGTGTAATGCTCTGATTGTCCACAAGAGGGCACACTGTCCTTCTTAATTGTCTGGTCTCCATGGGTGTTCATTCATTGGAACAGCTACTTAGCTGTACCAGTGACTGTCTGAGAGGGGAGTTTTCTCCTTTCTCCACCTCGTGTGGATAGTCAGAGTATGAACCACGCGCCGCTGCAGACTGGCGACGTCCTGGTCTGGTAGGTGAGTTAATTTCCTTCACCTCGTGTTGACCATTTCAAACGGGTAGAGACATAGAAATGGTATCCATGAGTCTGTCGTACTACTTAAAATCTTTCAAAATTGTCAAATATTTTCAGCATTTGCTTTAGCCTGCCTGGAGTGGCAGTTGGGGTTTCTATTGCAACAGCACAGCTCAACATGCCAAGCATACGAGTACTGACACACACGCAGCTGTTGCTATTTTGCACAATAATAATGATATTGCTTAAAAATAAAGATATTAAGGAGAAAATACCAATCACGTGGTGGTATTTTTCTGCTTTAACAAATGAGAGCGTTACAAAACTTCACACACAGTCAGAGTTATACTTAAACTACATATTTTTTAATAAGAGCTTTGCAAGAGCCTTTTTGACTTTCAATGATGCAGCTCTCTCTAATGAACCATTGAAAAGTACCAACAGAAAAGTACAAAGATCTTTTATAGCCAAGATACACCCCTCTCAATTTACATGACGAACCACAGATCTTAGGAACAGTTCACAAAGTTTAAGATTTGTATGAAAGGTATCAATAAAACATAGCAGTTACTTCTGTGTCAACAGTTCTCATTGTAAAGACCAGTGTCTGGCCCCCTGCTACTCCAAACGGGAACCCGTCTCATCCTGGTACGGTATAGAACAGAACCATTACCTCATGTTATCTGGAATACTCTATAGGCTTTATTACCCGAAGACATCGTAAATCTCCTCTGTCAGTGTTATCTCATTGAGGCCCGTCCTCAGTGGAACACATATAATACTCTATTCTGTCGAATGTATCAACTAGTATAATGTAATACAAGCATTATAACAATCTTACAAGCATTATAACATTATCTTGCAATTTTCCACGACACACAATATAGTCCTGTTTGTCAAAGTGTTTATTAATACAAAGTCATCAGAGAGACAGAGACAGAGGTACAGTTGAAGTCGGAAGTTTACATACACTTAGGTTGGAGTCATTAAAACTCGTTTTTCAACCACTCCACACATTTCTTGTTAACAAACTATAGTTTTGGCAAGTCGGTTAAGACATCTGCTTTGTGCATGACACAAGTCATTTTCTTCAACAATTGTTAACAGATTATTTCACTTATAATTCACTGTATCAGAATTCCCGCGGGTCAGAAGATTACATACACTAAGCTGACTGTGCCTTTAAACAGCTTGGAAAATTCCAGAAAATTATGTAATGGCTTTAGAAGCTTCTTGATAGGTTAATTGACATAATTTGAGTCAATTGGAGGTGTACCTGTGGATGTATTTCAAGGCCTACCTTCAACTCAGTGACTCTTTGCTTGACATCATGGGAAAATCAAAAGAAATCAGCCAAGACTTCAGAAAATAAATTGTGGACCTCCACAAGTCTGGTTCATCCTTGGGAGAAATATCCAAACGCCTGAAGGTACCATGTTCATCTGTACAAATAATGGTACGCAAGTATAAACACCATGGGACCACGCAGCCGTCACACCGCTCAGGAAGGAGATGCGTTCTGTCTCCTAGACATGAACGTACTTTGGTGCGAAAAGTGCAAATCAATCAAATCAGAACTGAAAAAGTGTGTGATAGCAAGGAGGCCTACAAACCTGACTCAGTTACACCATCTCTGTCAGGAGGAATGGGACAAAATTCACCCAACTTATTGCGGGAAGCTTGTGGAAGGCTGCCTGAAATGTTTGACCCAAGTTAAACAATTTAAAGGCAATGCTACCAAATACTAATTGAGTGGATGTAAACATCTGACCCACTGGGAATGTGATGAAAGAAATAAAATCTGAAATAAATAATTCTCTCTACTATTATTCTGACATTTCACATTCTTAAAATAAAGTGGTAAACCTAACTGACCTAAGACAGGGGATTTTTACTCTGATTAAATGTTAGGAATTGTGAAAAAACTGAGTTGAAATGTACATGGCTAAGGCGTATGTAAACTTCTGACTTCTACTGTAAGTCATCATTTTATTGTGATATGTGTTGTACATGAGCATGTGCTGACTGGCTGACTGGCTGACTGACTGACTGACTGGCTGACTAAATGCCTACCTAACTGACCAACAAATAACTAGCTAGTTAACTGACTGACTCCTCTCAGCCTTCCAGTTTTATCATCACAGAAAATAACATTTTCTCAAGCTGTTTGTTAGTGGGTGTGACCTGGCTAAAGCTTTCTGTTAAAATGCTTATTGAACATTATACTGGACAAAGCTGTGTAGAGGCAGAAGTCTAATGTTGGGGGTTATGATGATTAAACTCAGAACACGCTCACACTCTTCTTTTAGTTCAGAACGACACTATTTGTCTTGGTGATGAGTGTGATGCAACAGTAACACTCTTGATAACATCTCAGATGTTTCCTCAATGATGTGGATGTTTCTATCCTCCACTGTGATCTGCCATGTCATCCAGGTTCCAGCCTCTCCCTCCCCCTGCCTCCCCCCCACCTCTCCATCTCTCTGCCCCCCCCAACACCTCTCCCTCCCTCTCCCCTGCCTCTCTCCCTCCCTCTCCCTCTCCCTGCCTCCCTCTCCCCCTCCCTCCCTCCCTCTCTCTCCCCTGCCTCACCCTCTCTCCCCCTGCCTCTCCCTCTCTCCCCCTGCCTCTCTCCCCACTGCCTCTCCCCCTCTCTTCCTCCGCCTCTCCGCCTCCCCCTCCGCCTCTCTCCCTCCCTCTCCCTCCCTCCCTCTCCCCCCTCCCTCCCTCCCTCTCTCTCCCCTGCCTCTCCCTCTCTCCCCCTGCCTCTCTCCCCACTGCCTCTCCCCCCTCTCTCCCTCCGCCTCTCCGCCTCCCCCTCCGCCTCTCTCCACCGTCCCCCTCAGATATCCCCCATCTCTCTCCGTCCCGGCAGAGTAATCTTTTTATTACACCCATCACACCCTGGCCCCCCTGTCCTCTCTTTCATATTGTAGTCAAAGCGTGGTAGGAGCAGGACACTGGGGTCTCTAGTATCTACACCTGATGACCTCTCCTCCTCTACCGCCATGATGCTCTCTACCAAACACATGATGGCCGCATCGATGTTGGTGTTGTCCTGCGAGGGGGAGTGGGATGGGGGGAGAGAGAGAATTCAATTTTCGCATTCTGTGGTATTTTCACTATCTATCTATCCATCACAGCAGTGAAGAACAAACACCTTTGTAAATAAAGTACACACACAGAGAGAAAGTGAGAAAGACAGACAGACAGACAGACGGAGAGACAGACGGAGAGAGAGACAGACAGACGGAGAGAGAGACACACAGACGGTGTCAGGATTTGGCCAGGGTTGTTCCGGGTTTTTGTCAGTAGATGTCCCCATTGTGCTTTTTGTCCCTGTGTTTTTCCCTTGATCCCCATTATTGTTTGCACCTGTGTCTCGTTTCCCCTGATTGTATTTAAACCCTTTGTTTCCCTCAGTTCTGTGCTCTGTGTTTGTATGTTAGCACCCTGCCCTAGTGTTCTGTGTGCTCTTGTCGATTCCGGGTGAAGTTCTTGTGGTATTCTGTTTTTTTGTTTTTGTTTATTTTTTGGTGAGTTTCTTTTGAGGTCTTTTTGTGTTTTTCCTACCACCTTTTGGATTTGCCATTTTTTGTATTTTAGGATTTTTTCTTTATTAAATACACCGTCTTAAGTACTGCTGTGTCTGCCTCATCTTCTGGGTTCTGCTGTCTATTCGTGGCTCAGTTGGTTAAGTGACTGTTTCTCACTCCGGAGACCCAGGTTCAAAACCGGGTCCTGACAGAAACACAGAGCCAAAAATGAACCCAGAGGCAGCCAGTTCCCAGGACCTTTTTGCCACGCTGTCCCACCACCAGGAGACTGTCCAACGCCACGAAGCCGCCCTGGTTCAGCAAGAGGCCTTAATGGCTAGACATTCTCATCTTCTGTCGGAGATGCTGACTTCCATAAAGCAGATATCTGATCGACTTACCCCGGCAATGGTTCCCGTCCCAGTACCTCAGGTTCACGTACCCATGGCAGTTAACCCCCTGGCTGAACCTCGTCTTCCACCTCCCCAACGGTTCTCAGGTGATCCAAGTGCTTGTAAAGGCTTTCTCACTCAATGTTCTCTCTCCTTTGAGCTGCAACCTTCGTCGTTTCCCACCGACCGGTCTAAGATCGCATATATCATTACCCTGCTGTCGGAAAAAGCCCTGGCCTGGGCTACTGCTGTGTGGGATGCCCATAGTTCCTGCTGTGCCAGCTACTCTGCCTTTGCTGAGGAATTCAAACGAGTGTTTCAAGGCCCAAGCAGTGGTTCTGACTCAGCCAAACAGCTCCTGACTCTCCATCAAGGTTGGCGCAGCGTGACGGACTATGCCATCCAGTTCCGCACGGTGGCAGCAGCGAGTGGCTGGAACAACGAGGCGCTCACGGTGTGCTTTCTGAAAGGCCTTTCCGACACTATCCAAGATGAACTGGCCACTCGGGAACCACCGGACAATCTCGAGTCCCTGATCAAGTTGGCCTCACGCAGTGACCAGCGTCTGAGAGAGAGAGAACTCAACCGTAGACCTCTAGCCCCTATCAGTCCCAGCTCCGAGTCCCCACCTTTATCATCGCTGGCTCCACCGGAACCCATGCAGATTGGACGCATCTCCCAGGCTGAGAGAGACCGCCGGATGAGGGAGCGACGCTGTCTATATTGCGGCAAACCGGGCCATTTCCGTTCCACGTGTCCCGGGCTCCAGGGAAACGCTCTGTCCCGTACAGACCGGGGGAACTGTAACGGGAAACATAACCTCCTCCCATCCGTCCAACTCCCGTCTGCTCATTCCAGTCACCCTCTCCTGGGACAACCACAAGCTTCACCTTCAAGCCTTGGTAGACTCTGGAGCCGCAGGTAACTTCATGGATGGTGTCTGGGCGAAGGAGAATGGCGTTCCCTCTGAACCTCTAAGTGACCCCATGAGGGTTACTACATTGGATGGAAGCCCTTTGGGATCTGGACTTGTCACTCATGTCACTACCTCCTTGAGACTTTCAGTTTCACAACACCAGGAATTGATGAACTTTCATTTGATCTCCTGTTCCGAGTTCCCTCTCGTCCTTGGATACCCCTGGCTTCACAGCCATAACCCTCACATCGACTGGTCTGTGGGCACTATCAAGCAGTGGGGTCCTACGTGCCAAGCTACTTGTATTTTCCAGAATTCCCGAGTTCTACTCCCGAGTCTTTAGAATCCATCGACCTGACCCGAGTTCCCGAGTGTTACCATGACCTCAAACTGGTGTTTAGCAAACAGAGGGCCACCATGCTACCACCCCATAGATCTTACGATTGCCCCATCGACCTGTTTCCGGGCACTTGCCCCCCAGGGGTCGGATCTTTTCCCTATCTCCACCCGAACGAGCTGCTATGGATACCTACATCAAGGACTCTCTGGAAGCAGGCCTCATGCGTCCATCAACCTCCCCGGCGGGAGCAGGGTTTTTCTTTGTGGCCAAGAAAGATGGTGGATTACGTCCTTGCATCGACTACCGGGGACTCAATGACATAACCGTCCGTAACCGTTACCCGCTACCCCTTATGGCCACAGCCTTCGAGCTGCTCCAGGAAGCAGTTGTTTTCACTAAGCTTGACCTGCGGAACGCATACCATCTTGTGCGGATCAGACCTGGTGACGAGTGGAAGACCGCTTTCAACACGCCTACTGGTCACTATGAATACTTGGTGATGCCCTTCGGCCTGACCAACGCCCCAGCGGTGTTCCAAGCGCTCATAAACGATGTGCTTAGGGATATGCTTAACATATTTGTGTTCGTTTACTTGGATGACATCCTCATCTTTTCGAGCTCCCTTCAAGAACACACTAAGCATGTCAGACAAGTACTCAAACGCCTCCTGGACAGCCATCTGTACGTTAAGCCGGAAAAATGTGAATTCCATTCATCCCGAGTACAATTCCTGGGATTTGTAGTGGAACCCGGTCGAGTCCAAATGGACCCTAGGAAGGTAGGGGCGGTAGCGGATTGGCCCACCCCCAAATCCGTTAAGGATGTTCAGCGTTTCCTGGGCTTCACAAACTTTTACCGCAAGTTCATCAAGAACTTCAGTTTGGTGGCAGCTCCTCTCTCAGCTTTAACCAAAGGTGGCAATGCAAGGTTTGTGTGGGGAAGAGAAGCTGAGACGGCCTTCCAAGGACTCAAGCAGCGCGTCCTCTCTGCTCCCATCCTGATACTACCGACTACGGATGAACCATTTGTGGTGGAGGTAGACGCATCAGAGGTTGGTGTTGGAGCTGTCCTGTCTCAGAGGGGTGAAGACAAGAAGCTTCATCCGTGCGCTTTCTTCTCACACCGGCTTACCCCGACTGAGAGGAACTACGATGTGGGGGATCGTGAACTCCTAGCGGTTAAGATGGCATTGAAGGAATGGAGACACTGGCTCGAGGGGGCTTCTCACCCGTTTCAAGTGCTTACGGACCACAAAAATCTGGAGTATATCCAGCAGGCGAAGCGATTGAACTCTAGACAAGCTAGATGGTCTCTTTTCTTCAATCGATTCCAGTTTATCCTCACCTATCGGCCCGGGTCGAAGAATCTCAAACCGGATGCCCTGTCCCGAGTCTACGCTCCTGCCATTCGAGATGACACGGACATGCCTGTCCTTCCTGCTGCTAAGATTGTGGCTCCGATCTCGTGGCAAGTTGAGGATACCGTGAGACGTGCTCAAGCTAGCGAACCGGACCCTAAAGGAGGCCCTGCCAATCGGTTGTTTGTTCCCAAGGCAGTGAGGACTCAGGTCCTTCTGTGGGGGCACTCCTCTCGCCTCACCTGTCATCCGGGCGTAGGTCGCACCTTGGAGTTCATCCAGCGTAAGTTCTGGTGGCCTACCATAAGAGAAGACGTTGCCACTTTCGTCAATGCCTGCCCCGTGTGCTGCCAGGGCAAATCTTCTCACCTCCGCCCTCAAGGACTCCTTCACCCTTTACCTGTTCCCCACAGACCCTGGTCCCATATCTCATTGGACTTTATTACTGGACTTCCTCCATCCCATGGCAATACTACTATCCTAGTCATAATCGACAGGTTTTCAAAGGCGGCCAGGTTCGTCCCTCTGACTAAGTTACCTTCTGCCAAGGAAACGGCTGAGTTGGTAATTAATCATGTGTTCCGAGTCTTCGGCATTCCTCAAGATGTGGTTTCTGACAGAGGTCCCCAGTTCGCCTCAAGGTTTTGGAAGGCCTTCTGCCAACTCATGGGGGCTTCTGCCAGTCTATCTTCAGGGTACCATCCGGAGTCCAACGGCCAAACAGAGAGGATGAATCAAGAGCTGGAAACCACCCTCCGATGTATGACTCGTGACAACCCGTCCACATGGTCATCCTTTATTGTTTGGGCCGAATACGCGCACAACACCTTGCGCTCCTCCTCCACTGGTATGTCCCCGCACGAGTGTCAGTTTGGCTATGCTCCTCCATTGTTCCCGGACCAGGAGGCAGAAGTCAGAGTGCCTTCAGCCTTGAGGTTCGTCAGACGCTGTCGGCTTATGTGGAGGAAGACCCGTCTTAATCTGATGCGTTCCTCACAGAGGTATCAACAACAAGCCAACAGACGTCGCCGTCCCGGGCCTACCCTGCGCCCCGGCCAGAGAGTCTGGCTTTCCACAAGAGACTTACCTCTACGGGTGGAGTCTCGCAAGCTGTCCCAAAATACATCGGTCCCTTCAAGGTTGCCAGGAGAGTTAACCCAGTTTCTTATCGCCTACACCCAGATCCCTTAAGATTAATCCCACATTTCATGTGTCATTGTTAAAACCTGTTGTTTTTTCCCCTTGTCCCGGCAGACAGACCTCCCCCTCCGCCTCGTGTCATTGGAGGCCAGCCGGCTTATACCGTCCACCGGATACTGGATTCCCGCCGGGTGCAGCGGTCCTGGCAGTATCTGGTGGACTGGGAAGGCTACGGTCCTGAGGAGCGCTCCTGGGTTCCTGCCAAAGACATCCTGGACCCTGACCTCATTCGTCAGTTCAGGGCCCTCCACCCTGAGAGAGCTGGTAGGAACGTCAGGAGCCGTTCCTAGGGGGGGGATTCTGTCAGGATTTGGCCAGGGTTGTTCCGGGTTTTTGTCAGTAGATGTCCCCATTGTGCTTTTTGTCTTAAGTACTGCTGTGTCTGCCTCATCTTCTGGGTTCTGCTGTCTATTCGTGGCTCAGTTGGTTAAGTGACTGTTTCTCACTCCGGAGACCCAGGTTCAAAACCGGGTCCTGACAGACGGAGAGAGAGACACACAGGGGGAGAGAGAGAGACAGGGGGAGAGAGAGCAACACGGGGAGAGAGAGAGACAGGGAGAGAGAGAGACAGGGGGAGAGAGAGAGACACAGGGGGAGAGAGAGAGACACAGGGGGAGAGAGAGAGACACAGGGGGAGAGAGAGAGACACAGGGGGAGAGAGAGAGACAGGGGGAGAGAGAGACACAGGGGGAGAGAGAGAGAGACACAGGGGGAGAGAGAGACAGGGGAGAGAGAGAGACAGGGGGAGAGAGAGAGACAGGGGGAGAGAGAGACAGGGGGAGACACAGAGAGAGAGAGACACAGGGGGAGAGAGAGAGACACAGGGGGAGAGAGAGAGACACAGGGGGAGAGAGAGAGACAGGGGGAGAGAGAGACACAGGGGGAGAGAGAGAGAGACACAGGGGGAGAGAGAGACAGGGGAGAGAGAGAGACAGGGGGAGAGAGAGAGACAGGGGGAGAGAGAGACAGGGGGAGAGAGAGACAGGGGGAGACAGAGAGGTAAAAAGACAGTTTATAATCACAGTCCCTCACTCAGCCAGCAGTTAGCAGGTATTGACATTCTATGAATGAGCTCAGACACTGTCTGCTAACATCTCCTAACATAAAGCATAAATCCCCTGATATACACTCCATACAGCAACAATAGAGACCTATCCCTCCCTATGCCGTGACCCCATGTCGTGACTTTTTACCTCTGACCTCTCACCTTGGCTGAGGTCTCGTACCACCCCACGAAGCCGTGGTCTCTGGTGAAGTTCTCCAGTTTGGGCAGTTTGGAGCAGAGACCAGTGCTCATTTGGTCACACTTATTACCCAATAGGACGGCCGGAATTGGCCTCCCGTTACCCAGAGCAACCTGGGAGGAGAGAGAGATGAAGGAGTGGTGAGACAGAGTTGTGGAGAGAGAAAGAGAGAGACACAGAGAGAGAGAGACACAGAGAGAGAGAGACAGAGACAGAGAGAGAGACAGAGAGACAGAGACAGAGAGACAGAGAGAGAGAGACAGAGAGAGAGAGAGAGAGACAGAGAGAGACAGAGAGAGACAGAGACAGGAATGAAGGAGGGAAGGAGGGAAGGGTGAAATAGAAGAGTGAAGGGGGAATGTAAACAAAGCTCTATTAAATGTAAACAGAACTTGAGCCTCATCAGAATCTACCTGGTTATAAGCATATTATAAGCATATTATGTCCCTTGTCAGTAACCTTGGAGTCGAGATCTCTCTTCCACTTGAGGACAGCCTGGAAAGTGCAGGCCCGTGTCATGTCAAACACCACCAGGTAAAATGCATTATTACTGGTTCTAAGCATGTTCTAAGCGTGACTTGTCAGTAACCTTGGAGTCGAGATCTCTCTTCCACTTGAGGACAGCCTGGAAGGTAGAGGCTCGGGTCATGTCAAACACCACCAACGCACCCACAGCCTCACGGTAGTACACTCGCGTCATGTTGCCATAGCGCTCCTGGCCTGGGGACACAACAACAATGATTTACCAACAACTACAACAATAACAATCTTTTTCAATAAAATTACGTAAGCAGCTAAGTGTGTGTGTATATATATATATATATATATATATACATATATATATATATATATATATATATATATATATATATATATATATATATATATATATATATATATATATATATATATATATATATATATAATACACACACACACACACACACACACACACACACACAAGTTTTGTAATGTGTAAATGTAATTTCTCCTGGAAGTTAACCTCTCTCACATGATACTAATATACTGGGAAAAACCATCTGATAGACAGACGCTATTTTAGGGCACAAACAGGTCTGAAAACACAGTAAGAAACCTACTTACTTTCACCTCTGACCATCTAGACAGACAGAGAGAACAGGCTCTCTCTGAACAACACATTCCGTTCAGGATGTGTAATGAAAAACACCACATATACACAAAAGTATGTGGTCACCCCTTCAAATGAATGGATTCAGCTATTTTAGCCACACCCGTTGCTGAATCTCTATCGACAAACTTTGGCAGTAGAATGGCCTTACTGAAGAGCTCAGTGACTTTCAACGTGGCACCGTCAGAGGATGCCACCTTTCCAACAAGTCAGTTTGTCAGATTTCTGCCCTGCTAGAGCTGCCCGGGTCATCTGTAATTACTGTTATTGTGAAGTGGAAACGTCTAGGAGCAACAACTCGGCCGCGAAGTGGTAGGCCACACCAGCTCACCGAACGGGACTGCCAACTACTGAAGCCTGTAGCGCATAAAAATCATCTGTCCTCAGTTGCAACACTCACTACCGAGTCCCAAACTGCCTCTGGAAGCAACAACAGCACAAAAACTGTTTGTCGGGAACTTAATGAAATTAGTTTCCGTGGCCAAGCAGTCGCACACAAGCCTAAGATCACCATGTGCAATGCCAAGCATTGGCTGGAATGGTGTAAAGCTCGCCGCCATTGGACTCTGGAGCAGTGGAAACGCGTTCTTTGGAGTGATGACTCACGCTTCACCACATGGCAGTCCGACAGACTAATCTACGTTTGGCGGATGCCAGGAGAACGCTACCTGCCCCAATGCATAGTGCCAACTGTAAAGTGTGAATGAGGAGGAATAATGGTCTGGGGCTGTTTTTCATGGTTCGGGCTAAACACCTTCGTTCCAATGAAGGGAAATCTTAACGCTACAGCATACAATGACATTCTAGATGATTCTGTGCTTCCAACTTTGTGGAAACAGTTTGGGGAAGGTTCTTTCCTGTTTCAGCAAGACAATACCCCTGTGCACAAAGCAAGTTCCATACTGAAATGGTTGTCTAGATCTGTGTGGAAGAACTTGACTGGCCTGCACAGATCCCTGACCTCAACCCCATCGAACACCTTTGGAATGAATTGGACCGCCGACTGCGAGCCAGGCCTAATCACCCAACATCAGTGCCCAACCTCACTCATGCTCTTGTAGCTGAATGGAAGAAGCATGTGGCAAGTCCCTGCAGCAATGTTCCAACATCTAGGTGAAGGCCTTCCCAGAAGAGTGGAGGCTGTTATAGCAGCAATGTTCCAACATCTAGGTGAAGGCCTTCCCAGAAGAGTGGAGGCTGTTATAGCAGCAATGTTCCAACATCTAGGTGAAGGCCTTCCCAGAAGAGTGGAGGCTGTTATAGCAGCAATGTTCCAACATCTAGGTGAAGGCCTTCCCAGAAGAGTGGAGGCTGTTATAGCAGCAATGTTCCAACATCTATCTAGGTGAAGGCCTTCCCAGAAGAGTGGAGGCTGTTATAGCAGCAATGTTCCAACATCTAGGTGAAGCCCTTCCCAGAAGAGTGGAGGCTTTATAGCAGCAATGTTCCAACATCTATGTGAAGCCAGAAGAGTGGAGGCTGTTATAGCAGCAATGTTCCAACATCTAGGTGAAGGCCTTCCCAGAAGAGTGGAGGCTGTTATAGCAGCAATGTTCCAACATCTAGGTGAAGGCCTTCCCAGAAGAGTGGAGACTGTTATAGCAGCAATGTTCCAACATCTAGGTGAAGGCCTTCCCAGAAGAGTGGAGGCTGTTATATCAGCAATGTTCCAACATCTAGGTGAAGGCCTTCCCAGAAGAGTGGAGGCTGTTATATCAGCAATGTTCCAAAATCTAGGTGAAGGCCTTCCCAGAAGAGTGGAGGCTGTTATAGCAGCAATGTTCCAACATCTAGGTGAAGGCCTTCCCAGAAGAGTGGAGGCTGTTTTAGCAGCAATGTTCCAACATCTAGGTGAAGGCCTTCCCAGAAGAGTGGAGACTGTTATATCAGCAATGTTCCAACATCTAGTGGAAACCCTTCCCAGAAGAGTGGAGGCTGTTATAGCAGCAATGTTCCAACATCTAGGTGAAGGCCTTCCCAGAAGAGTGGAGGCTATTATAGCAGCAATGTTCCAACATCTAGTGGAAACCCTTCCCAGAAGAGTGGAGGCTGTTATAGCAGCAATGTTCCAACATCTAGGTGAAGGCCTTCCCAGAAGAGTGGAGGCTATTATAGCAGCAATGTTCCAACATCTAGTGGAAACCCTTCCCAGAAGAGTGGAGGCTGTTATAGCAGCAATGTTCCAACATCTAGGTGAAAACCTTCCCAGAAGAGTGGAGGCTGTTATAGCAGCAATGTTCCAACATCTAGATGAAAACCTTCCCAGAAGAGTGGAGGCTGTTATAGCAGCAATGTTCCAACATCTAGGTGAAAACCTTCCCAGAAGAGTGGAGGCTGTTATAACAGCAATGTTCCAACATCTAGTAGAAAGCCTTCCCAGAAGAGTGGAGGCTGTTATAACAGCAATGTTCCAACATCTAGTAGAAAGCCTTCCCAGAAGAGTGGAGGCTGTTATAGCAGCGAAGGGGGGGGGGACCAACTCCATATTAATGCCCATAATGCCCACGTGTCCACATCCTTTTGGTTGTATAGTGTAGCGGTTGCTGCTAACACGCATTGCTTGAATAACATCAGATTAGCAACCTGGCAGAAAAGCCTTTTCCTACAATGTCTCTCTCTGTTTACCACACCATCTCTGTCCATCCACTGCATGCATGCATTGTGCCATTCCACAACGTCTATCTCTGTTTACCACACCATCTCTGTCTATCCACTGCATGCATGCATTGTGCCATTCCACAACGTCTATCTCCATTCACTAAGTCCACATATGCTTCTACAGGAGAGATGAGTTCCCACTGAGCTTTAAACACATAGCCCAAAGGACAAACTGTTTAGGACTCCTATTGGCAATGAGGCTCAGGGCAGGAGTGCTGATGTAGGATCCGTTTCTGCTGATGTAGGATCCATTTTCTATCCTTATATAGCAGCGTTTCCCAAACTTGGCCCTCTGGACCCCAAGGGGTGCACGTTGTTGTTGTTTTTGTATCATTTTTTGGGATACTTTCACCCCTTTTCCGTGATCTCCAAATTGGTAGTTACAGTCTTGTCCCATAGCTGCACCTCCCGTATGGACTCTGGAAAGGTGAAGGTCGAGAGCCATGCGCTCTCTGAAACACGACCATGTCAAGTCGCACTGCTTCTTGACACACTGCTCGCTTAACCTGGTAGCCAGCCATACCAATGTGTTGGAAGGAACACCGTCCACCTGTCAACCATATCAGCGTGCACTGCACCCTTCCCGCCACAGGAGTCGCTAGAGGGCAATGGAACAAGGAAGTCCTGGCCGGCCAAACCCTCCCCTAGCTTGGACAACGCTGGGCCAATTGTGCGCCACCTCAAGGGTCTCCCAGTCACGGCCGGCTGTGACACAGCCTGGGATTGAACCCGGATCTGTAGTGACGCCTCAAGCCTTGCGATGCAATACCTGACCGCTGTGCCACTCAGGTGTTTGGTGATTGGTTTTTTCCCCAGCACTACACAGCTGATTAGTTGATTATTTCAATCATCAAGCTTTGTTCATTTGAATCAGCTGTGTAGTGTTTGGGCAACAAAATAAAAGGTGCACCTCTTGAGGTCCCGCCGACCAGCTTTGGGAAACGCTGGTCTATAAATTATAATAAATAGCATGATATGGACGTGGCAAGAGACCTGGGGGCTGTATGTATAAAGTGTCTCAGAGTAAGAGCGCTGATCTAGGATCAGATTCCCTCTCCATATACTCTTCATCCATTTTTTTATCAAAAAGAAAATCTTGACCCAAGATCAGCGTTATTAAAAAAATACCAGATCAGCACACCTACTCTCAACGGATGACTGGTCATCATACACACTGACAGCTGGTAGACATGGTGTGATGTCATTATCTTTGGTGGAGATGATTAGGAGGGAAAAGTCTAGATGATACAGCACCATAAACAGTCTGCTCTGTTAACAGATGGGCTAAAACACACACACACACACACACACACACACACACACACACACACACACACACACACACACACACACACACACACACACACACACACACACACACACAGCAATGCTTTACTATACCTGAGAAGACTTTTTGTGGACCAACAATTGATTCCCATTCAAAATCCTATTTTCCCTAATGCCTAAACCCTAACCTCAAATTTAACCCTAATTTTAAGCCTAATTCTAAAACCCTAAACCTAAAATAACATTTTTACAAGTGAGGACTGGCAACATATCCTCACTTCTCTGAATGTTAATTGGTTGACTATTCTAGTGAGGACTTCTGGTACACACACACACACACAGTCAATTACAAAGACTCACGAATATATAGGTGCTTGTGCGCGCGATTTTGTCCGGCGTGCGTTCATGCCAGCGTTTTGGGCATCATTTGCTACTGATTAAGAGCTGAAACCTATCGTTAAGAGTCCTATGTGTCATATAAAAATAGAAACGTTACAAAACTATAGGGTATTTTAGTTACACCTAATTAGCTTACCAACCGAGTGGCCGATACCATTTAACGTGGAGCATGGCCTAAGTGCGTGACATATTGTAGACTTGTGTGTCTTATAAAATAATACACAGTTATACAAGCCAAAAGGTAGGCAACGTAGGGTAGGTAATTACAATAAGTTAATTCATTTAGGCTACTAACCGGCTATGTCCCACAACTGCAGACGCACCACCGTCTTGTGATCCCAATTGAGGACTTTGAGAGCGAAGTCTACTCCTATGGTGGCCCGGTAATGTTGAGAGAATATCTGATGAACATAACGCTTGATTATGGACGTCTTGCCGACGCCCAAGTCACCGATGACCAGGACCTTGAGCAAGCGTTGTTGCTGCATGGTTGGGCTATGGGTTGGTAGAAAACAATCAAGTCTAGTTACACCACATTATTGTCCACATAGAAATGTTTTATGAAAAATGACACGCAGAAAAAAAATATTCCAATAGCCAGTGTCTCTTATTCAGTTGTTTTTATTCCATATGGGTCCACTTTTCGCAGCTCTCTTTTCCCGTTACTGAAGTTGTCTGTGTGACAAATAAGACAATATACAAGTCAATTGATAGAGAAAAAACATTTACATCCCGTCTCCACTTATTCAAAATATGCACTCAAAAATAGTCCAGAAGTAATTTTTTTTTTCTCCGTTTTTCTATTTCTATACAAGTCCAATGAATCCACGCAATGAATCCACGCACGACTGTGCGTATTGGTGGCTCTTCACCCGTTACCTAACCTTCATTCATCTGGCGCTAAAAATGAGAACTTCTAAAAAGTGCTGTCAGCGCAAAGTCATTAACTAACTGTCAAATGAGGTCAAACAGCCTGCGGTCTGTGTGCGTGCTCAACTTATCTAAAAGTCGTTGCTGTTTATCTGCGCGTGAAGCTTCTTCTGCCCGTCAGCTGTTTGACGAACACACCCCTCTAACCGATCAAATAAAGGCCAACTACACCACATAGTTATTCACATACAAAAAAAATGTAATGGAAAATTACATAAAGAAACAAATTATCCAAGCAGTGGTTAAAAAAGTACCCAATTGTCATACTTGAGTGAAAGTAAAAGACACCTTAATAGAACATTACTCAAGTGCAAGTGAAAGTCACCCAGTACAATACTACTTGAGTAAAAGTCTAAAAGTATTATTTGGTTTAAAATATATTTAAGTATCAAAAGTAAATGGTATTGGTAAAATAAACACGTTTTATCAAACGTAAAAGTATAAATAATTTCAGATTCCTGATATAAAGCAAACTAGATGACATAATGTTATCGTACTTTAAAAAATATATACGGATAGCCAGGGGCTCCAACACGGACTTCATTTACAAACGAAGCATGTGTTTGGTGAGTCTGCCAGATCAGAGGCAGTAGGGATGACCAGGGAAGTTCTCTTGATAAGTGTGTGAATTAGGCTATTTTCCTGTCTTGCTCAGCATTCAAAATGTAACGAGTAAATTAGGGTGTCAGGATAAAATATATATATAAAAAAGTAAAGTACAGATACCCCCCAAAAACGAATTAAGTAGTACTTTCACGTATTTTTAGATAAATACTTTACATCACTGAGTCCTCGTCAGTGTCTATATTTTTTCTCGTTCCATATGGGTCCACTTTTCAGCAGCTCCATTTTCCCCATTACCTGAAGTTGTCTGAATGCCAAATAAGTGTAAATGTAAATAAGGTAATCCTCCACATATTCTAGCATAAACTAGTACATTAATTGATAGAGAGAGAGAAAGAAAGAAACATTCATATCAAGTCTCACTTATTACAAATATGCATTCTCGAAAATATTCCAGTTGATTTATTTTCTCACTTTTTCTATTTCCATACACCGTCCAATGAATTCACGCACAAACGTCCGTGTTGGTGACTGGCCGTGCTGGTGACTGTCCGTGCTGGTGACCGTCCGTGCTGGTGACCGTCCGTGTTGGTGACTGTCCGTGTTGGTGACCGTCCGTGTTGGTGACTGTCCGTGACCGTCCGTGCTGGTGACCGTCCGTGCTGGTGACCGTCCGTGTTGGTGACTGTCCATGACCGTCCGTGCTGGTGACCGTCCGTGTTGGTGACTGTCCGTGACCGTCCGTGCTGGTGACCGTCCGTGCTGGTGACCGTCCGTGTTGGTGACTGTCCATGACCGTCCGTGCTGGTGACCGTCCGTGTTGGTGACTGGCCGTGTTGGTGACCATCCGTGTTGGTGACCGTCCGTGTTGGTGACTGGCCGTGTTGGTGACTGTCCGTGTTGGTGACCGTCCGTGTTGGTGACTGTCCGTGCTGGTGACCGTCCGTGCTGGTGACTGGCCGTGTTGGTGACTGTCCGTGTTGGTGACCGTCCGTGTTGGTGACTGGCCGTGTTGGTGACTGTCCGTGTTGGTGACCGTCCGTGTTGGTGACTGTCCGTGCTGGTGACTGGCCGTGTTGGTGACTGTCCGTGTTGGTGACCGTCCGTGACTGGCCGTGTTGGTGACGTGTTGGTGACTGTCCGTGACCGTCCGTGTTGGTGACGTGTTGGTGACCGTCCGTGTTGGTGACCGTCCGTGTTGGTGACTGTCCGTGTTGATGACCGTCCGTGCTGGTGACCGTCCGTGTTGGTGACGTCCGTGTTGGTGACCGTCCGTGTTGGTGACCGGCCGTGTTGGTGACCGGCCGTGTTGGTGACCGGCCGTGTTGGTGACCGGCCGTGTTGGTGACTGTCCGTGTCGGTGACCGGCCGTGTCGGTGACCGGCCGTGTTGGTGACCGGCCGTGTTGGTAACCGTCCGTGTCTGGCCGTGCTGGTGACCGTCCGTGCTGGTGACCGTGTTGGTGACCTGCCGTGTTGGTGACCGGCCGTGTTGGTGACCGGCCGTGTTGGTGACCGGCCGTGTTGGTGACCGGCCGTGTTGGTGACCGTCCGTGTTGGTGACCGGCCGTGTTGGTGACCGTGTTGGTGACCGTCCGTGTTGGTGACTGGCCGTGTTGGTGACCGTCCGTGTCTGGCCGTGCTGGTGACCGGCCGTGTTGGTGACCGTCCGTGTTGGTGACTGGCCGTGTTGGTGACCGTCCGTGTTGGTGACCGTCCGTGTTGGTGACTGGCCGTGTTGGTGACTGTCCGTGTTGGTGACCGGCCGTGCTGGTGACTGGCCGTGTTGGTGACTGTCCGTGTTGGTGACTGTCCGTGTTGGTGACCGTCCGTGACTGGCCGTGTTGGTGACGTGTTGGTGACTGTCCGTGACCGTCCGTGTTGGTGACGTGTTGGTGACCGTCCGTGTTGGTTTACCGTCCGTGACCGTCCATGTTGGTGACTGTCCGTGTTGGTGACTGTCCGTGCTGGTGACCGTCCGTGTTGGTGACCGTCCGTGTTGGTGACTGGCCGTGTCGGTGACCGTCCGTGTTGGTGACAGTCCATGTTGGTGACCGTCCGTGTTGGTGACTGGCCGTGTCGGTGACCGGCCGTGTTGGTGACCGTGTTGGTGACTGTCCGTGTTGGTGACCGGCCGTGTTGGTGACCGTGTTGGTGACCGTCCGTGTTGGTGACTGGCCGTGTTGGTGACCGTCCGTGTCTGGCCGTGCTGGTGACCGGCCGTGTTGGTGACCGTCCGTGTTGGTGACTGTCCGTGCTGGTGACTGGCCGTGTTGGTGACCGGCCGTGCTGGTGACCGGCCGTGTTGGTGACCGGCCGTGCTGGTGACCGGCCGTGTTGGTGACCGTCCGTGCTGGTGACCGGCCGTGCTGGTGACCGGCCGTGCTGGTGACCGGCCGTGCTGGTGACTGTGCTGGTGACCTGTTACCCAACTTCCATTCCATCTAGTGCAAAAAAGTTATAAAAAGTGATGTCATCAGCTGTCAAGTTAGGTCAAGCAGCCTGTGTGTGCGCGCGATCATCTCACGTATAAGCGGTTGCCATTTTTCTGAGCGTGAACTGTCTCCTGCCCAGCTGTCAGCTGTTTGACGACCACACCCCTTTAACCGAAAGTTGTCTACGCCCACACAAGCCTGGTCGTTCTACGGCTGCTACCATAGGTTAACACAAGCCTGGTCGTTCTACGCCTGCTACCATAGGTTAACACAAGCCTGGTCGTTCTACGGCTGCTACCATAGGTTAACACAAGCCTGGTCGTTCTACGCCTGCTACCATAGGTTAACACAAGCCTGGTCGTTCTACGCCTGCTACCATAGGTTAACACAAGCCTGGTCGTTCTACGGCTGCTACCATAGGTTAACACAAGCCTGGTCGTTCTACGCCTGCTACCATAGGTTAACACAAGCCTGGTCGTTCTACGGCTGCTACCATAGGTTAACACAAGCCTGGTCGTTCTACGGCTGCTACCATAGGTTAACACAAGCCTGGTCGTTCTACGCCTGCTACCATAGGTTAACACAAGCCTGGTCGTTCTACGGCTGCTACCATAGGTTAACACAAGTCTGGTCGTTCTACGCCTGCTACCATAGGTTAACACAAGCCTGGTCGTTCTACGGCTGCTACCATAGGTTAACACAAGCCTGGTCGTTCTACGGCTGCTACCATAGGTTAACACAAGCCTGGTCGTTCTACGCCTGCTACCATAGGTTAACACAAGCCTGGTCGTTCTACGGCTGCTACCATAGGTTAACACAAGCCTGGTCGTTCTGTCGCGATACGAAACCTTCAGCCCCGCCCCTTGGCCGGCAGCGGGGTGCTAGAGGTGGTTAGCGTCCCGTTCCCTGGATTGGACAGGGCACTATAGGTACTTCAGGTTATCTCGGTATAACCAGGACCGCTCGCGTAGCCCTGCCTCTCTATATCGAAGAGTTGTCCGCGTAGAGAGGTCTTTTGCCTTGTCACTCTCAACGGGCTATCTCTAGCTGGGATGTGTGAACCCCACGTTTATCCTCTAGACTCCTTTTACACCCCTAATGGATCCTTGAGTTGTTATTAAGCACTAGTCCTACCAGTCTCTATATGATTTCCCTGTGGTTGAGTGTTTCCCCTCTGTGATGTATCTAGTTTAACGTGTGAAGACCTTTAGTCAACTTAGTCTCACTACTCTGCCCGTCGGCTATGTATCGCTTGGATAATAAAACTTGGATAGATCGATAAGACAATTAATGAATCACTACTGGACACACCTTCCTCTTTGTCTTTTAATGCTAACTCACTTTGTCATAGAGCATTGATCCCCGTTTCCAGTGTCCCGGTAGAGGGGAGTGTCAGAGTTGTTATCTCCCGTGCCGTTAACTGTCTTGGGAGGGCGTTTTACTCGAGACAAAATATGGCTACCGTTTATTTTTGGAAACACTGTTTGTCTTTTACAATCAAACACGCTTCAAAATACACCATTTGTTACTTGGTTACACACAGCGTTAATCAAAAACATGCAAATGCCTTAATGCTCTATAATGCCTGGTACAATGATAACACTTATCTCTAATAAAATATAATATTTCCACTTAATTACCTTTAAAAGATGACAGGGAGACCCACGGTATCAGGAGCAGAGATTCAGTCGGTCAGAGTCCTTTTAAGAATTTAGGGAGGTAGCGACTCCCCTCTACTGGCTGAGAGGTTGAATTGGAGTCGGTGCTTTACTAAATTGAGAGATTCCAGTTTGGACTGGATGAGAGATCCCGCTGGTGATTCCCTGCCCCACTGGAATATCGAATAGTCCGTGCCATGCAACTAGGGCGAGGTACTGAGCTCAGTTGAGAGGTTAAGTTTTTTTAGACTTTCTCTGGATGTAATTTGCATCAGTATACAAGCACCAAGGCCACAGGCGACAGAACAGCTGTTCAATAGTTAAACGGTATATCGGAGAGACACTTCTCAGATCCAACAAGTCAGGTGCCAATTACCCGAAGTCAAATGGTTGTCTAAATGAATTCAGAATTCAAGAAGGCAGCGCCGAAGTATCGGCAGTTTCTCTATATATACCTTTTTTTATCTCTCACTCGAGGTCACGCGAGTGTCCTCCCCTCTACACACTTTGGAGGACACACAGCTGCATTAGCACATATTAACAACAGTTGATATGGGCATCCGTTTATGATAGTGCCCTTACTCTATCAGCTATGAGTCTAACAGCTGTTCCCATTCAGAGGTGTCACTTGAGGCAGAGGGTGGTTCTTCCTGACACCAGTCAGGTTCAGTAATTGGTTGGCTTGAGTCGTCTTCTGGTGACGCTGTCCAATCCGGTATTTCAGTAGGCGTGGTCATCTCTGTCTCTACCAATGGTGGGTAAGGCAGGGGAAGAGGGCCAGGAGGTAGATCCATTTGGCGTTTTACTACAGTTCTACGGCTGCTACCATAGGTTAACACAAGCCTGGTCGTTCTACGGCTGCTACCATAGGTTAACACAAGTCTGGTCGTTCTACGGCTGCTACCATAGGTTAACACAAGCCTGGTCGTTCTACGGCTGCTACCATAGGTTAACACAAGCCTGGTCGTTCTACGGCTGCTACCATAGGTTAACACAAGCCTGGTCGTTCTACGGCTGCTACCATAGGTTAACACAAGCCTGGTCGTTCTACGGCTGCTACCATAGGTTAACACAAGCCTGGTCGTTCTACGGCTGCTACCATAGGTTAACACAAGCCTGGTCGTTCTACGCATTCTACCATAGGTTAACACAAGCCTGGTCGTTCTACGGCTGCTACCATAGGTTAACACAAGTCTGGTCGTTCTACGCCTGCTACCATAGGTTAACACAAGCCTGGTCGTTCTACGGCTGCTACCATAGGTTAACACAAGCCTGGTCGTTCTACGGATGCTACCATAGGTTAACACAAGCCTGGTCGTTCTATAATGCCTGGTACAATGATAACACTTATCTCTAATAAAATATAATATTTCCACTTAATTACCTTTAAAAGATGACAGGGAGACCCACGGTATCAGGAGCAGAGATTCAGTCGGTCAGAGTCCTTTTAAGAATTTAGGGAGGTAGCGACTCCCCTCTACTGGCTGAGAGGTTGAATTGGAGTCGGTGCTTTACTAAATTGAGAGATTCCAGTTTGGACTGGATGAGAGATCCCGCTGGTGATTCCCTAACCCACTGGAATATCGAAGAGTCCGTGCCATGCAACTAGGGCGAGGTACTGAGCTCAGTCGAGAGGTTAAGTTTTTTTAGACTTTCTCTGGATGTAATTTGCATCAGTATACAAGCACCAAGGCCACAGGCGACAGAACAGCTGTTCAATAGTTAAACGGTATATCGGAGAGACACTTCTCAGATCCAACAAGTCAGGTGCCAATTACCCGAAGTCAAATGGTTGTCTAAATGAATTCAGAATTCAAGAAGGCAGCGCCGAAGTATCGGCAGTTTCTCTATATATACCTTTTTTATCTCTCACTCGAGGTCACGCGAGTGTCCTCCCCTCTACACACTTTGGAGGACACACAGCTGCATTAGCACATATTAACAACAGTTGATATGGGCATCCGTTTATGATAGTGCCCTTACTCTATCAGCTATGAGTCTAACAGCTGTTCCCATTCAGAGGTGTCACTTGAGGCAGTGGGTGGTTCTTCCTGACACCAGTCTTGTTCAGTAGTTGGTTGGCTTGAGTCGTCTTCTGGTGACGCTGTCCAATCCGGTATTTCAGTAGGCGTGGTCATCTCTGTCTCTACCAATGGTGGGTAAGGCAGGGGAAGAGGGCCAGGAAGTAGATCCATTTGGCGTTTTACTACAGTTCTACGGCTGCTACCATAGGTTAACACAAGCCTGGTCGTTCTACGCCTGCTACCATAGGTTAACACAAGCCTGGTCGTTCTACGGCTGCTACCATAGGTTAACACAAGCCTGGTCGTTCTACGGCTGCTACCATAGGTTAACACAAGCCTGGTCGTTCTACGGCTGCTACCATAGGTTAACACAAGCCTGGTCGTTCTACGGCTGCTACCATAGGTTAACACAAGCCTGGTCGTTCTACGCCTGCTACCATAGGTTAACACAAGCCTGGTCGTTCTACGGCTGCTACCATAGGTTAACACAAGTCTGGTCGTTCTATGGCTGCTACCATAGGTTAACACAAGCCTGGTCGTTCTACGGCTGCTACCATAGGTTAACACAAGTCTGGTCGTTCTACGGCTGCTACCATAGGTTAACAAGCCAAACGTTCACTGTACTGTCTGACCATTGCTTTGACGCAACATAGCGCAGCAGGGGGAAACAAAAAAATATACATATACCAGTGTATATCCCGAATGGAGCAGCGGTCTGAGGTGTCACTACAGACTCTGGTTCGATTCCAGGCTGTCCCATAACGCGGCACACAATTGGCCCAGCGTCGTCTGGGTTAGGCGATATGTGTAAATAAGATGTTGTTCTTCACGGACTTGCCTAGTTAAATAAAGGTTCAATAAAATAAAGAAAAAATTGTCCCAGCGCACTGTCAAGCATCGGTTGGTGACCGACATGTCCCCCTTAACGCATAAAAAGTCAATTTTACACGCAGAATTATAAACCGTTTTATCAAATTGAACAAGCTCCAATACATGTTTTATATCAGCGGGTCTGTTTGGTAGGCAGTATGTAGGGAATAAACCGTTCCGTTATTAAGGAATAGCGCGCTTTCACCCACCAAAAAGGGTTGCCATACAACAGGTAAAATGATTGATATGCTATAAAAACAAAACCACAACATTTAAATACGATTTTTATAATGGTGTTATAACAAGAGTTGATATATAGGCCTAGTCTAATAGAGTTTTCTTTTATGCTATTTGTGTCGCTGTGGGTTTTTGTAGAGATGAGAAAAGTGGTTGTCCGCCTCTATATTGATGTTTACGGTAGTAGTGGTGCTGATGCGGGCGGGGAAGTGGAATGAGTCAGGTTGTGCGATGCTGCTGCTAGCGCTGCCATTTCATCAACAGCAACATTCATTTCATAACATTTTGCGGCCTTCAAAAACAGGAAACGAAAAAAAGAGAGCAGTGAAAAGAAAACGAACCCGTCGAATGTATCACATTCGAAACGAGTGTGGTTGTAGACAATAGTGTAGACTTCCGTTTACAAATAATAACCTTTTGTGGAGTAAAGCGTGCTGTGGATTTTTCTCTTAGACCAAGGCCGTTCGAGCCCGTTGTTATCGTTATAAACCGTAAAAGACATTACACATTAGACCCGTCGTTGGATCTCTCCAGGGGAATTGTAAACAGTGGTTTATGTGTCGCTGTAATACTTTTTTTCGGCGTTTGTTCTACGAAAGAGGAGACGAGCTTCTCGAAACGATGGAACCTGCAGCATTCGGGTTCTGAACGCCGCAACTAAACAACGTAAGATGAAACCATTCCACGTTCTCCTAGGCTATAGGCCTTTCTAGCAATTGTGACCTAGATCCCATTAAAATACATTTTAAATTTCAGGATAACGATGAGAGAAATAAGAAAAGGTTTTGAATAAAGTGGATGAAGAAGGTCTTGGAAGCCTGTTATGAGAGTGACAGAGGTGGTTAAGTTCAGCATCAAATCATCGTGTAGATTCTATTCTAGCCAGCTGTTCTCCATTCGATTCCCCATTAGCCTACTGACAGATCAGGTTGAATTATCCCTATAATTATAATAACAACAATTGTCCTGCCATAAGGAAAAATGGAGGGGGCCATTCATTGACCTTGGTAGGTCTGGAAAAAAACATTTGATTTGAATCCAAAAGCACCTTATGTTAAATATAATTATGACATTTTAGTCACTTAGCAGACTCCCTTATCCAGAGAGAATTACAGTAGTGAGTGGAAACATTTATATACTGGTCCCCAGTGGGAATCGAACCCACAACCCTGGCATTGCAAGCGCCATGCGCTACTAAATGAGCCACATCCACGGTATGCTCTACAATAGACATCGTTTTGTCCCCTATAGGTAACTGTAATAGGTTACAGTCAACTGTCCGTGTCAATGCTCCAGAGATCCTAGTTAAAGCCGATATCCGGGCTGAGTCAACAGCTATGGGGGTGGGTATTATGGTTATTCTCTAGGGGATCTGTGTGTCCACGGTAGGCAGAGTGTTTGCATATTAAGCGGACTGTGTAATCCCCCGGCCAGGCAGAGTGAGGTAGTGGCGGTGAGCTTTAGTTGGCACTAGAGGCAGTGTGATGCTGGATAACCAGGCCTGTGCATAGAATGGAATACCATAATACATTATTGCATTGTAGTGTTTTTAATAAGCATAGTTCTATAGAACATGGAATAGAATAGATTATAGAATCAAATATGTAAGCTATGTTACTTACTTGCCACTGGCTACAACTAGAATGAAATAACTTTATTTTTCTTAGAGGGAAATTCAACAGGGCTTTGTATATTCAGCAATAAAACAAATCCCTGATAACCTAAAATAAATCCTTGATAACCTAAAACAGACTATCAAATAGGTGCCATAGCCAAGTCAAGTGTCTTGAAAGTAGGCCAACATAGGCTAGAAAATCAGACCTCCTATAGTCACATGCTTGTAATTAAACATGTGGCTATAATAGGCATTATAAACTGGGTTGTTTGAGCCCTGAATTCTGATTGGCTGAAGGTCATGGAATATCAGACCGTATACCAAATGCCAAAACATGTATTTTTACTTCTCTAATTATGTTGGTAACCAGTTTATAATAGCAATAAGGAACCTCGGGGGTTTGTGGCCAATATACCACGGCTAAGGGCTGTATCCAGGCACTCCACATTGCGTCGGCAGAGGAAACAGTCCTTAGCTGTGGTATATTGGCCATATACCACACCTCTTTGGGTACAGCCTTTTAACTCATCACCAGGGCCGTCTCTAGCCTTCTGGGGTCCCCAAGTGAACACTGTTGTTACGGGTTACCTGTCTGACTCTGGTTTTGTGCGTCCATTCGCCCGTGTCTCTCTCCACGGGCCTGATTTCCCCAACAACAGAAGCGCGACAGTAGTCACCATGGAGGCGATATGGCTGTACCAGTTCCGACTCATCGTCATTGGAGACTCGACGGTGGGGAAGTCGTGTTTGATCCGACGGTTCACAGAGGGACGCTTCGCCCAGGTGAGCGACCCCACTGTCGGCGTAGATTTCTTCTCTCGCCTGGTGGAGATCGAGCCGGGGAAACGGATCAAGCTACAGATCTGGGATACTGCGGGACAGGAGCGTTTCAGGTATGGTGTGTGTGTGTGTGTGTGTGGGGGGGGGGGGGGTCTAAGGATGGTGATGTTACGCCCCTGAAAACAGGGGAGAAATAATCACGAGAGTGATACGGTGTTGTTTTCTCTATTCAACTTTTAGTTCGATGAGAAAAAGACCGGCGATTTCCCAGGAATATGGGTGGAGACCAGAGCAATCGATCTCCGGCTCATAGATTAAGAGCATTTAGTAGAGCACAGATTAACACTTTAAGGCAACACAAAATAAAGTAATCAGTATAACGTTTACACATTACTCCCACAATCCGTACCCTTTGTACGCTTGACGGATTTGAACTTTAACACAATTTAATGTTATCAATCTCCATCAACTAATACTGAATGCATCTTTTTAAACTTAGATGTTTTAAGATCCTCACATACTATGAACTTACTAATACTTTTTAATGTATAACAGGCTATGAATGTTTCCTTTAACCTGTCACACTGACAGGTATTTATCGTGGGATATTAACCTCTTCCGGTAGTGATCTATCATAGCCTACCTTTCGATGACAACTCTGCTGTGTCAATGCTGCTTCCTGTCCAACAAGACGGAGGTCCACACTGAAGTCAGGTTGTGTCATTCCACTACTGATTAGGGTTATTGACGAGTCAAACGAGCCTTATTATGCAAAGTACAAAGGGTACGCGGTTATTGGCCTATTGAAACATTTATAGGAACATCGGTAACTCATTGGATCGGCGTGCCTGAATAGGCCTGATAGACACTTCTAAAGCATACAAAACAAGTATATGAGGACCCTTTTTTTAATAAATAAAAGATACATTTTACATTTAAATAAGTATCAGCCTTTGAACACACACACACACACACACACACACGCTTCGTCAGTGTTCCATCTCTCCACCATTTCCTGCTCTATATCTGTGTCTTCTGATTCATTTCTACTGTTTCTTATGAATATTTTACCAGCCTCCTATCTTCATTCTCTCTTTCTTGAAGTCCTCTTCTTCCACCTCCCCTTCCCTCTATCCACCGACACCTTGCCTGCCTGTTATATCCCTCCTCCCACTTCCTGTCCTCCCTCCCGCCTCTCACATTTTCTCTTTCTCTTCTGCCAAACTTTCCCTCTCCCTCACTATCCACTCTCCCTCACTACCCACTCTCTCACTAACTATCCAATATCCCCCTCACTACCCACTCTCCCCCTCACTACCCACTCTCCCCCTCACTACCCACTCTCTCCCTCACTACCCACTCTCTCCCTCACTACCCACTCTCTCCCTCACTACCCACTCTCTCCCTCACTACCCACTCTCTCCCTCACTACCCACTCTCCCCCTCACTACCCACACTAACACCTCTCTCTCTCCCTTTGTTAGTGGGTGTGACCTGGCTAATGCTTTCTGTTAAAAGGCTTATTGAACATTATACTGGACAAAGCTGTGTAGAGGCAGAAGTCTAATGTTGGGGGTTATGATGATTAAACTCACAACACGCTCACACTCTTCTTTTAGTTCAGAACGACACTATTTGTCTTGGTGATGAGTGTGATGCAACAGTAACACTCTTGATAACATCTCAGATGTTTCCTCAATGATGTGGATGTTTCTATCCTCCACTGTGATCTGCCATGTCATCCCGGTTCAGCTTAGTAGCCAATAGTCCATCTATATATCATGTTCTCTCTCATCTCAACCCTCTCTCAGGTCCATCACAAGAGCCTACTATCGTAACTCTGTGGGCGGGCTCCTGCTGTTTGACATCACAAACCGTCGCTCCTTCCAGAACGTTCATGATTGGTTAGAGGAGGCCCGGAGTCACGTCCAACCACACAGCATCGTGTTCCTATTGGTCGGACACAAGTGTGACCTGGAGCCTCAGCGTCAGGTAGCCTATCAGAATGTGTGTGTGTTTGATTGAGCATTGGAAGAAAGAATCCTCACCCTAACAAAAGGACACTATAAATGACACCTGAAACACTTTTCTATGAAATCAGACAATAGAATAGAATCTTTATCTTTAAAATCGCCAGGTGACCCGTCAGGAAGCTGAGAAACTCGCCGGCGCCTTCGGGATGCGTTACGTAGAAACCTCGGCCCGCGACGCCATCAACGTGGAGCACGCCTTCACGGAGCTGACCAGGGACATCTTCCACCTGGTGAGGAGATAACCTTCTTCAACCGGAGTCAACAATCTAAATGGAGTGACATTTTCAATGCTAACCGTTGGCTATTAAAGCAATGGGCTGGTCCCGTACACTGGTACCACATGGTACAAACCTACGCTTGTGAAAACATGAATCTCGAAGAAACTAAATTGTAATTAATATACAATTATTAGGTTATTGCCATTTTAACAAGTAATTTCAAAATAAATACCTGATAAATACTAGGGCTGGGAATTGCCAGGGACCTCACGATACAATAGTATTACAATACTCACAATAGTATTACAATACTTAGGTGCCGATATGTTTTGTGATTCTCCCGATTCTATATGTATTGCTATTCGATACTGTGATTTTATTGCGATGATGATGTTCCAAACATATGGCTCACTATATGTCTGCTACAGAGAGAGAGAGAGCAGGAGAAAACAGTTTGAATCAGTCAGGGAAACAAATAGCATGTTGGCTCACTATATGTCTGCTGCAGAGAGACGAGAGAGAGAGCAGGAGAAAACAGTTTGAATCAGCCAGGGAAACAAATAGCATGTTGGCTCACTATATGTCTGCTGCAGAGAGACGAGAGAGAGAGAGAGAGAGAGAGAGAGAGAGAGCAGGAGAAAACAGTTTGAATCAGTCAGGGAGACAAATAGCATGTTGGCTCACTATATGTCTGCTGCAGAGAGACGAGAGAGAGAGAGAGAGAGAGAGAGAGAGAGAGCAGGAGAAAACAGTTTGAATCAGTCAGGGAGCCAAATAGCATGTTGGCTCACTATTTAGAAAGAAGATGGAGAACAAGCTATAGGATTTGGAGCAGGTATAGCCAACTGGCGCTAGTTAATGCAACCTACAGCAGCAATAAATAAATACTTGGAGAATAACATTGCGATATGTATCGATCCCCCCCCATCACTACTGGGCTGTAAAATAAAAGTGTTACCGTAGTTAATTAATCGAAAGCCTCTGCATGTGAATACGACGTCTTGACCTTGATATCTTGACCCTAGGTGAGGAGCGGTGACATCACTATCCAGGAGGGTTGGGAAGGGGTGAAGAGCGGCTTCGTCCCCAACGTGGTCCACTCCTCCGAGGAGGTCACCAAGAGTGACCGGCGGTGCCTCTGCTGATCTGGATGGATCACTAGAGAGATCTCTGACTCAAGCCTGGTTTCACCTAGGTCCTCCTGGATCCATTTCAGCTCTAGTTTAGCAATTTCCCTCTGCTGATCTGCATCAGGATGGAGGGATCTTACCCACAACTACACTACATGGTCAAAAGTATGTGGACACATCAAATTAGTGGATTTTTGCTATCTCAGCCACACCTGTTGATGACAGGTGTATACAATCGAGCACACCGCCATGCAATCTCCATAGACAAACATTGGCAGTAGAATGGCCCGTACTGAAGAGCTCAGTGACTTTCAATGTGGCCCCATCATAGGATGCCACCTTTCCAACAAGTCAGTTTGTCAGATTTCTGCCCTGCAAGAGCTGCTCCAGTCAACTGTAAGTGCTGTTATTGTGAAGTGGAAACATCTAGGAGCAACAGCGGCCCAGCTGCGAAGTGGTAGGCCACACAAGCTCACAGGTTGTCGAGATCGGTGTGGAAGAACGTGACTGGCCTGCACAGAGCCCTGACTGACTGCAACCCCATCAAACACCTTTGGGATGAATTGGAAAGCCGAGTGCGAGCCAGGCCTAATCGCCCAACATCAGTGCCCAACCTCACTCATGCTCGTGGCTGAATGGAAGTAAGTCCCTGCAGCAATGTTCCAACAGCTAGTGGAAAGCCTTCCAGGAAAAGTGGAGGCTGTTCTAGCATCAAAGGGGAAACCAACTCCATATTAATGCCCCTGTTTTTGGAATGAGATGTTTGACTAGCAGGTGTCCACAGACTTTTGGCCATGTAGTATAGATCCCTGGTTTCCCCATCTCCTTTCTTCCAATATGCAATCCCATAACACAATTTATACAGTCAGAAAGCATCACACACCATGGTTGGGCAAGGTTTAGCCAAAACAACATTCTATTTGACTCAGTTTAAAGGAGACTAAGATGGAGGGGGCTCTCAGTCTCTCCCCTCCCCCCCTCCCCCCAAAGGAAACTAAATCTGGCCTCAAAAACTCTGTGGTTCTCTACTTTTTTCCCCCACCCATCATCCAACGACCACTGTACAATCCCTATCCAACACCCTAATGGACTTTATGGACCCTGTGGACAGGGATGTAAGGGAACGACTGTTTGACTGACAGTACAGGTGGACAAAGTGACTCCAGGGACGTATTCACTTCACATCAAACGGAGGAAATGGACAAAACAGGAAGGGACAACCTGAACCAATAAGAAACATTTTATTTTTTCTTAATGGTGTGCACTAATGAATACGACCCAGTAAAAGGTGGACTAAGGGGATATTAGGCATCCCTGAGTACCGGTACATTACCTGAACATTACCTGTTCCCCTTTGCAAAAATCCAAATCCCCGAGGAGGGTCAAACTGACAACAGAGGAGGACTATTCATTTTAGTACGTTTGAACAATGTCTCTGGAACTTGTCCTAGTGATTCTGGAATCTTGCGGAGGAACCCATGGTAACAGTGGAGAGACAGCTAGGAGAACATACTCTAACAACACCATAACTACCTAGAATTCCACACCTGCGGACATCTAAATTACAGTTAACTCTATAGACACAACAGGTATGGTAATAGACATGTCAATATCTCAAATCAGGATAGAAATGAGGACACTCATTACAAAAATAAAATCACATTTTGTTAACGACTAAGATGATGTAACAATAACCTTTCTGGTTTGGTAACTGAAACATGAACTGGTTTGGGCATAATAGGTGGAGGGACAGAACTTGCTGTGTTATAACAAATGGTGTCCTACATTTTATTTTCAGTTGAAGATGTTTTGTAGCCACTGTATTCAAAGGTCAATTTCTTTCTCATCAGAAAAAAAACTATGATTCCTTCGTCTCTAGTGATGAGATTGAAATAAGATTTTAATAATCTGATAAGGTTATTTGTTTTGGATAGGGGAAGCACCATCGCTTTCCTCTGAATGGGCGAGTGTATACTACTGATTCTGTAGGGCACCTTTTCATACATTTAAGTCATTTAGCAGACGCTCTTATCCAGAGCGACTTACAAATTGGTGAATTCACCTTCTGACATCCAGTGGAACAGCCACTTTACAATAGTGCATCTAAATCATTAAGGGGGAGGGGGGTGAGAAGGATTACTTATCCTATCCTAGGTATTCCTTGAAGAGGTGGGGTTTCAGGTGTCTCCGGAAGGTGGTGATTGACTCCGCTGTCCTGGCGTCGTGAGGGAGTTTGTTCCACCATTGGGGGGCCATCTACTTGATTTGTGTAATAACTGCAAGGATGAACTACTATCATCCACCTTTTCCAAAGAGTGATGGATTATCGTATGTCAATCTAACACACAGATATAGGATCAGATTACCAGAACCCCCAACACTAACCTTTACCAGTAGACTAAACAAAGACATCGGATCCTGTATTGGTTCTTAGAGGCAACTTCTATCTACTGTGTCACACACAAGCAGACGTGGGGCGCGTTCAGCAACGTTTTGGAAAGTTCAAGATGTAAATTTGCTCTGTGGCATATTGAACAATGTTCCACGTTCAGCTCTATTCGTGGAAATTCCAACGACATCGTTGGACAACGTCGGCTACTGAACGTGGACAAGCAGTTACTTAGCCTGGTGAAACCAGACATAATGAAAGGAAACAAAAGAGAAGCGCTGTGAAATCAGTTGGATACCAGGCTAGCTGTTGCTCATAAACAATATAACACGCAAGTAGACCATCAATGTACAGCATTACTAGGGTCGTATTCATTGGGCACCAAACGGAAGACAACAGACTGAAACAAGAGAGGAAACTACCCTCTCTGTTTTGCAACGTTGTGCCCTAATGAATGAGACCCAGGATGAATCTTTTCATTTTACTCGATGGCATCTTCTCTTTGTCTCCAAGCTGTACAACACCATGTAACTACTGTTCATTCAGTTCAACATCTATGGAACTTTCTGGGCCACTACTATTCTATCAAAACAACTTGAAATGTACTAAAAAAAAAATCAATAAAAAATGTGACCGATAAAACACTAGTTTTGCTCCGTGTGTCTTACATGGTAGCGCCCGTGTGTGGGGGTAGTGACGTCATAATGGGTTACTCATTGCAGTGCCAGAAATCAACCACTAGATGACAATACAAGGCAAATAGGTGTCATTGTCAACCAGCTTGTATCCGTCTGGGGAGGGGCGGGAGAGCTTCTAGTTATACCCAGACCAGAGGTGTTTTCTCTCCACTGATTAGAAAGGAAGTTAAAAAAGGGGGAGACAAAAATATGCATGGAATGAGTTTGACACCCCAGCATTTAGAAAGGGGGATACCGAGTCAGTTGTCCAACTGAATGCATTCAACTGAAATGCGACTTTGCATTTAACCGAACCACTCGAGAGGTGCGGGGGGCTGCCTTAATCGACATCCACGTCTTTGGCGCTCGGGGAACAGTGGGTTAATTGCCTCGCTCTGGGGTAGAATGACAGATTTTTACCTCGTCAGTTCAGGGATTCGATTAGCAACCTTTCGGGTTACTGGCCCAACGCTCTAACCACTAGGCTACCCTGCCGCCCCAAGTCGTGCCTGCCGACAATGGCGAAATTAATAATTGCCAGAAGAAAAAACTAGGTTATTGAAGGAATTATCCAAACAGCGAGATCAGGACAAACTCTCTAAAGCTCCCTATTTCATTCCTAGCGGTGAGTCCGGTGCTACTATCCTAATCCTATTCAGCACTTTAGGGACAAAGGCTTCAGTTCAGATCACATGGGTTAACCCCTCATAGGGAATAGTTCAACCTAAATACCCACATTTGTCAAAACATAAAACCTCAAAAGCCTGGTTCCTCTCGGTTTCTTCCTAGGTTCTGGCCTTTCTAGAGAGTTTTTCCTAACCACCGTGCTTCTACACCTGCATTGCTTGCTGTTTGGGGTTTAAGGCTGGGTTTCTGTACAGCACTTTGAGATATCAGCTGATGTGAGGGCTATATAAATACATTTGATTGAAAAGTGATGCCAAGCATCCCAATCCTTTGGGATTGAGGCCTGTAGACTTATCCTCTTCCATAAATCACAACAGATGGTGTGGAATTGTCATTGTAAATAAGAATTGGTTCTTAACTGACCTGCCTAGTTATTATTATAATATTTTTTTTTTTACATGTTGCTATCAGATAGTTTTTGACATGGGGGGGGGATGGGGGTGCTATCCTTCTATTACGTTGATAAGAGATCAGCCCCACTGTCTCTGAGTAACCAATTGATCTCAGTCACCTCACCATACAACACCGGTAGGCAACCCTGTCGTGCTCTAGATGGCACGGTAGAATTAACTTGACAATGGAGACTGGAGTACTATTACCTTTGTCTTTATATCTGAAGCACGGTAAGAATTAACACTGTTCAAACCGCAAGACAGCTCATTTACATATCCCCTTGACCGCCCACCTCAGGAGTGATACTGATTGGCTGTTAAACACAAGGGTGTTTCATTTAAAGGTGTATAGTTCCGTATGTAACACAACTCTGTTCCTGGAGTGATGCAGATGGGGACCAAATCCTGCACTAACTTGGCACCACACTGAGGTACTTCGCTAATTGATCAGTTCAGTGTTTAAAATCAACACGTGGTCTTCCAGGTCAGTTGAATATAAAACATGCCGTGTAGACTGATGAAACTCTGGGTTTGCACCAGTGGCGGAAGGGGAGGACCATCCTCAGTGAATTTCATAAAAACTAAAAAATGGCAAAAAAAATTAAGTTATCCTTTTTAGATAAAACTATACTAAATATAAAATCACGTCACCAAATAATTAAAACACTATTTTGCAAATAAGGTCTACAGTAGCCACGACAGCACTCTGTAGGGAAGCACCATTGTGTAGCTGGAGGACAGCTAGTTTCCCTCCTCTGGGTACATTAACTTCAATACAATACCCAGGAGGCCCATGTTTCTCACCCCATCCATAGACTGACACAGTTATGACAATTTGAGGACGTCTTCCAGCCAATCAGAGTTCTTCCAGCATGTCCACCCAATCAAAGGATCAGAGAATTAATCTAGTACTGAAAACAAACTACAGCTAGCTATCAGTAGTAGCTGCCTCAAAGACAATAGTTGAACAGTTTTGAACAAATTAATTTCTTTCAAAATGAAGCAAGAGCGAAATAGACTTTTATCACTTAGCTAGCAAATGTAGCTAGCTAGTTTAGCCTACTGAATCACCCTGCTCAAAAAGAGGGATGCTATGTTAGCTAGCTGGCTATAACAGAGGGATGCTATGTTAGCTAGCTGGCTATAACAGAGGGATGCTATGTTAGCTAGCTGGCTAGGACTTTCCAACACAACACTGGAACTCTTTCAAGTCATGGTAAGATTTTGGTTTTACTCATTTATTGTGAGTGTGACTGAGTGTGTGTGATAGAGGTCGACCGATTAATCAGAATGGCCGATTAATTAGAGCCGATTTCAAGTTTTCATAACAATCGGTAATCTGTATTTTTGGACGTAATTTTTTTATACCTTTATTTAACCAGGCAAGTCAGTTAAGAACACATTCTTATTATCAATGACGGCCTAGGAACGGTGGGTTAACTGCCTTGTTCAGGGGTAGAATGACAGATTTTTACCTTGTCAGCTCTGGGATTCAATCTTGCAACCTTATAGTTAACTAGTCCAACGCTCTAGCCACCTGATTACATTGCACTCCACGAGGAGCCTGCCTGTTACGCAAATGCAGTAAGCCAAGGTAAGTTGCTAGCTAGCATTAAAATTATCTTATAAAAAACAATTAATCAATCATAATCACTAGTTAACTACACATGATATTACTAGTTTATCTAGCATGTCCTGCGTTGCACATTATCAATGTGGTGCACATTCGCGAAAAAGGACTGTTGCTGCTCCAACGTGTACCTAACCATAAACATCAAGGCCTTTCTTAAAATCAATACACAAGAGTATATATTTTCAAACCTGCATATTTAGCTAAAATAAATCCAGGTTAGCAGGCGATATTAACCAGGTGAAATTGTGTCACTTCTCTTGCGTTCATTGCACGCAGAGTCAGTGTATATGCAACAGTTTGAGCCGCCTAATTTGCCAGAATTTTACATAATTATGACATAACATTGAAGGATGTGCAATGTAACAGCAATATTTAGACTTAGGGATGCCACCGTTAGATAAAATACGGAACGGTTCCGTATTTCACTGAAAGAATAAACGTCTTGTTTTCGAGATAGTTTCCTGATTTGACCATATTAATGATTTAAGGCTCGCATTTCTTTGTTATTATTTTATAACTAAGTCTACGATTTGATAGAGCAGTCTGACTGAGCGGTGGTAGGCACCAGCAGGTTCATAAGCATTCATTCAAACAGCACTTTCGTGTATTTGACAGCAGCTCTGAAGCATTGCGCTGTTTATCAACTCCAGAGATGAGGCTGGTGTAACCGATGTGAAATGGCTAGCTAGTTAGCGGGGTGCGCGCTAATAGCGTTTCAAATGTAGACGTCACTCGCTCTGAGACTTGGAGTAGTTGTTCCCCTTGCTCTGCATGGGTAACGCTGGTTCGATGGTGGCTGTTGTCGATGTGTTCCTGGTTTGAGCCCAGGGAGGAGCGAGGAGAGGGATGGAAGCTATACTGTTACACTGGCAATACTAAAATGCCTATAAGAACATCCAATAGTCAAAGGTTAATGAAATACAAATGGTATAGAGAGAAATAGTCCTATAATAACTACAACCTAAAACTTCTTACCTTGGAATATTGAAGACATGTTAAAAGGAACCACCAGCTTTCATATGTTCTGAGCAAGGAATTCAAACGTTAGCTTTCTTACATGGCACGTTTTACTTTCTTCTCCAACACTTTGTTTTTGCATTACTAAAACCAAATTGAACATGTTTCATTATTTATTTGAGGCTAAATTGATTTTGATATATTATATTAAGTTAAAATAAGTGTTCATTCAGTATTGTTGTAATTGTCATTATTACAAATACATTTTAAAAATTGAAACATAAAAAAAATTGGCCGATTAATCGGTATCAGCTTTTTTGGGGTCCTCCAATAATCGGTATCGGCGGTGAAAAATCATAATCGGTCGACCTCTAATCATCACCCATTGTTTTTTTATACACAGCAGGTCCATTTGGTGGAAACATAGCCTACCACTGATAGGAAAAATGTGCATGTTCTCTCTATGCGGATTCTAGAATATTCACATGAAAATCTGTTTGAAACCTAGTTACCATATTCCTCCAGCAGTTTCTCAACAATCTAGTTCAATGGAAATCCATAGTAGCAGGCTATTTTCTTTGCCATGTTTTTAAATAATACAAAAAAAAGTGGACAAATTGATGGAAAACATAGCTATTGTTGCATGACTATTCCGTAAGGAATTAGCAAGAGCAGATACTGACTGGCACCAAACACAGATCATAAAGTACACAGGACCATTTCTCTTTCCCAAAATTGTCATTTTTTTTAGTTTGTCATTTATTTTTTTCCACTTCAGTATTCTAATGAATAAAACTTGATGTTGAGAAAGAGGAGGAGGGAAGACAGGAGGCTCCATCCGAAATGGGACCCTCTTCACTACCTAGTGCACTACTTCTGGCAATAAGGCGCCATTTCAGATGCAGTCGAGGGACGGAACCCACAAGAGAGAGGGCTCGACATTTAAACACTCATAATCACAGGAAGGTGTCAACTTGAACTGGTGAGATGATGCTCCTCTTCTCCCATTTCCTTCCCAGCGAGGATTATGGGTAATGTAATAGCAGGATGTGTTCTGAAAGCAAACCAAGGCCCCAAACGAGTACACAGCAAAGATCAACGTCAGTAAGAGTTTGGAAGAAGAAGCAGTACACAACAACTTAAATGGCAGAAAACACGGCGAGAGGAGGAAGAATTGTAGGACAGTGACAACCTAAAGACTAAGCAGGGGGTTCAAAAACGATTTGTGATTAATAAATCGTAATAAAAGAATACAAAAAACTGCCGTAGTAACTTTTGTTTTGTCTTTTTTTACTTGAAAAAAATACTTTAAAAAGTAACAAATCAATAGAATAAGGCTTGGTCCACATCCCAAATGGAATCCTACTCCCTATACAGTGCACTGCAGTGGAGGCTGCTGAGGGGAGGAGGGCTCATAATAATGTCTGGAATGGAGTGTTTCTGCTCCAGCCATGGCAACGAGCCCTCCCTCCCCAATAATTAAGATGCCACCAACCTCATGTGGTGCACTGCTTTGGACCCAGAGCCCTATGGGCCCTGGTTAAATGTAGTGCACTACCCTATGGGCCCTGGTTAAATGTAGTGCACTACCCTATGGGCCCTGGTTAAAAGTAGTGCACTACCCTATGGGCCCTGGTTAAATGTAGTGCACTAAATATGGAATAGGGTGCCATTTAGGTCTCAAACATGTTGTAGAGACTAGAGATGTGAACATGGAGTTGGGGCAGGTTATTGGGGGGGGGGGGGGGGGTCGCCCTCTCTCAAGACTTCATGACTGATTTAAGGAGGTTGTCCTTGCTCCTCCTCTTAACGTCAAAGTTGTAGACTCGTGCCATGTCTGAGGGAGGCGATAGGTTAAGGATGACACACTTCTCAGTTTGACATTTTTGTCTAGTATTTTCAGAAGCACTGTATAAACACTGTCGTTACCAGTCTATCAGAACAACAGTACTTACCAACAGTTTAAACAAGATCCAATTGTCAACACGAACTCTGTAACTCAGTTTCAAAATGTTATTTTCTCCTGGTTCGTGTCGACTGAACACAACCCAACTTTCCCTGCTTTGACACACCCATCTGCCACACCTGCACCAGTAACTCTACCCTGCCAGACCATAAACTGCCTCAAGTTGCAAAACCACAAGACAAGGCAGCACCCAAAGACCAGTTTAACCATCCCTGACACACAGAACTTTTTATCACAGCTTTCTTCACTCAGGGTATCTGCAGGTTCCATCAGGTTGAATTTAAGACTTAACTTTTTTTTTAATGCCACTTGAAATGCAATTTAATACCAATTAGGGTCTGCGTGCACCACAAACCTGCTAATATTAAACTTTTTTCACACCGTCACCAATAGAAATAAAGAGTTGGTTAATCATCTTGAAATGCCATTGACAGAGCTTTAGTAAAGATGTACAATTGCCTATTGAGACGGTATTCAAATATCTTGGTTAATCTAGGCAGGAATGCATGATTGAAGATATTTTCATGTGCACTGCAACCGAATCCAGTGATCGTCAAACTTCGGGTAGACAATTAGACTATTGTCGGTATATTTGTGTGTTAAAATAGGTCAATATTTTTTTTGCTAAATATAGATGAATTTGCCGAAATCTTTATGTATATTTGGTGCTTATTCACCAGCTGGGTAAGTGGAAACTCAAAACACTATGAGCTAGATCACTCCCTCTAAATCTAATTTTCACTGGAAGTAGCCAGGTTTTAATCTAACAGTAAAGTAATTATTTGTGTCCTAAATAAAGATGTTGATGTCATAGCCTAATACCCAATGAGGCCGAGGCTCATTTCACGCTCTCCATATCAATATCTCTGTTGTAAATTACACAGCTGAGAAATGTAAAAAATATATATATACCTGCATAAAGCTAAGAACATCTTCTCTTCAACTGTGACAACTATTACCAGGGCCTAAAACTATCTGTTTTTAAACCAGCCACTGTGGCAGATAGGTTGTTTTTAACCAGCCAAGTGGTTGTTGTTGTTGCCACAATTACACAAAGAAACACAGAACAGATGAGCTTAGTAATGTTGGGGTGGTTAGAGCGTTGGGCCAGTAAAATGTATTAATAGTAAGATTTAATTTAATTATCCGTGACCTGAGTATTTTAACAAAATTAAGTGGCAAAAAATATTTTTTTTTTAAATTGCCCTTTTAAGGTTACCTTGGTAACAGGGCCACTGAGTAATCACCATGCCTGTGAGAATGTCACTACTAGAGGCCAGATGTCTCTTTTTGCTAGCAGTAGGAGCAAACTGAAACGTTGAAAAGCAACCTAGCTTGTGAACAAAACAAATGTAAATTAGCCAAGAAACATGAGGACAAAGTCTCACTTTTGTAGACTTGAGTAAATTAGAACAACTTATGTCTGTGTCCATTGCTTCTTAAAGAAAGATTGAGTTTTTCTGCACTTACATCCCCCAGGCAGTGTTTATGCGTAAGGTGGGAAAGCTTGCACTTGTTCCCGTACGTGATTATTTTTTATTAAAACGCTTACACTGTAGGGGCCCGGCATGTTACCACCTGAATTAGACATTCTTACACACTAATGCCAAAATCTACCTGCGTTTGGCAGGCGACGGGTGTTCATTTTAGACCCCGAGTATTACACAGGATAGCTGTGTTTTTCTTATAGATAGAAAACAAATATATATATATGATTTCTACAGGAGAGCAGTGTGAAAGGCAGAAAAAAAGTACTCATTATCATTATCCCAGAAAAACAGGGACACATTGATGAGAGGAATTCTGAAGATATTGCACTTTACAGTTTGACAAAAATCACTTAACAGCTATACAGTTAACGAGAACGCTAACGAGTGAGCTAACTAATCAAGCTAAAAACAATGTTTCGAATCGGCTATCTATTTTGTAGCCTAACTTACTCGCTGTGCCCTCTCGGCTGGCCATAGCCGGCAGACTTGCAGTGGCACACAGAGAGAGACACAGTCGTAGGCTACATGTGGAACTCTAAGCATCTTAAAAATGCACCTCGGTAAGAATAGGCTATAATTTAATGATTTCATTTTATTTCGCCAGCTGCATAACATAGCAGAAACACCATAGTCATCTCTGGCTGAATTTTGTAAGAACATTGACAACTGAATTTAAGACAATTTAAGGCTTTTAATTTAGATAAATTAACTTAAGACTAAGGACCCGCGGACACCCTGTCATTACCCATTAACCCACGCTGCCCATTAACCCAGGCTGCCCATTAACCCCGGCTGCCCATTAACCCCGGCTGCCCATTAACCCAGGCTGCCCATTAACCCACGCTGCCCATTAACCCACGCTGCCCATTAACCCACGCTGCCCATTAACCCACGCTGCCCATTAACCCACGCTGCCCATTAACCCACGCTGCCCATTAACCCCGGCTGCCCATTAACCCCGGCTGCCCATTAACCCCGGCTGCCCATTAACCCCGGCTGCCCATTAACCCAGGCTGCCCATTAACCCCGGCTGCCCATTAACCCCGGCTGCCCATTAACCCACGCTGCCCATTAACCCACGCTGCCCATTAACCCACGCTGCCCATTAACCCAGGCTGCCCATTAACCCACGCTGCCCATTAACCCACGCTGCCTAGGGACCTATTAACCCACGCTGCCCATTAACCCAGGCTGCCCATTAACCCACGCTGCCCATTAACCCACGCTGCCCATTAACCCACGCTGCCCATTAACCCACGCTGCCCATTAACCCCGGCTGCCCATTAACCCCGGCTGCCCATTAACCCGCGCTGCCCATTAACCCGCGCTGCCCATTAACCCACGCTGCCCATGGGCCTATTAACCCACGCTGCCTATTGGCCTATTAACCCACGCTGCCTATGGGCCTATTAACCCACGCTGCCTATTAACCCACGCTGCCTATGGGCCTATTAACCCACGCTGCCTATGGGCCTATTAACCCACGCTGCCTATGGGCCTATTAACCCACGCTGCCTATGGGCCTATTAACCCACGCTGCCTATGGGCCTATTAACCCACGCTGCCTATGGGCCTATTAACCCACGCTGCCTATGGGCCTATTAACCCACGCTGCCTATGGGCCTATTAACCCACGCTGCCTATGGGCCTATTAACCCACGCTGCCTATGGGCCTATTAACCCACGCTGCCTAGGCCTATTAACCCACGCTGCCTATGGGCCTATTAACCCACGCTGCCTATGGGCCTATTAACCCACGCTGCCTATGGGCCTATTAACCCACGCTGCCTATTAACCCACGCTGTCTATTAACCCACGCTGCCTTTTAACCCACGCTGCCTATTAACCCACGCTGCCTATGGGCCTATATGCTTGCTTCAGGATACAGTTCACATCTCTACTAAATTCAGTGTTTCACAACTCTCTTGGCGGACCACCAGACACATTTTTGTTCTACCCCTGCACTGGTCGAACTTTTGGAACTTCAGAACACTTTCGGCAGCATCACATACTTCTCCAGCCTCCAATCCTGTTCACCCATAGTCCCTGGGCTGAGTGGGCCTATATTTTGGCGTAAGGATACTGACTTCGGTGGTGGTGAACTGGTCTCTGAGGAAGTCCAGGTCTTCCTCCAGGGAGTCCAGGTTGCGTGATGCGGTTGCTAGGTTCTTCTCCAGAAGAGACTGGGCCTCGTCGATGTCATACTCCAACATCACATTGGCCTGGGTGAGGGGATAGAGGGAAGAAAGGGAGGTTAGAGTATGGAATGGTAGTATATTGTAGTTTTTACTATTGCTTGCTTAATGGTTCCTTCCTAGGAGAAACTGGGAATTTTGCCCTAACAAGGCTCCTTCTAGCCTTCATTTAAGAGGGGTGGGAGGTGGGTCAGTCCAAAGAACATCACTTTGGATATACATGCACAGGCTGAGGAGGATCAATCCCAAAGTACTCACCCCTAGCCACAGGCACACTTTGTCGGTGGGTGGGACTGATGCCTTGCAGTAAACGTTGTCAGCCAATAGGAAGTGTGTCTCCATCGGGTCTGTCGTTTCCTATTGGACGAGAGGAACGGGACACAGGTTGAAACCCAATACTCTACCGTGGTTTCCTGTCCTCAGTCCCTCCCCCTCTGAAGGCTCTGGATAAGCAGCGTAGTTTCCACCATATTGCTTACAGGTCTGGAAACATTGAACAGTTAAGGCCGAGGAGGAGGAGGGAGAAAACGGGGACGGGCTGGCAAGGTATTTGTTTGTTTGTTTACCTTCTTCTTCTGCATGTGTCGTAGGATTTCTAGAGTCTGCTTGATCTGTGGGATCTGGCTTTTCAACCTGAAGATTGCAGCGAGAAAACACCATAGAAGAAGAATTAGAATCATTGTATTACATCTCAGGGTTCCGTTTAGCCGCTAATTGCCGGCTATTGGCTGATAAAATAAATGGAGAAAAAAAAAAAAACTTGAGGAAGAATGTTTTAGGCCTACCAGAGTTACTCCTATAATCTAACAATATAATGCTTCTTTATTTAAATTAAAAGATAGAACAAATTAGCCTCCTCCTGTACACCTACATCTATATGTCTGACAAGGATAAAGAAATCATGTTGGTATCGTAGCATGCCACCAGCATATTTCTCTCTCTGGGGCTAGGCCTAAGCTTGTCTTCTTTTACATTTATGTAATATCATACAGCGGAGACCAACGCCTGAAGGCCTATGGATGCAATACCCTGATACATTGTGCTCAAATCGCTGACAGCTGAACCGTGTGGAGGACGATTGTTGTTTTAGGAAACAATAGGCTATAAGGCTGTGTTTCCATGTGATACACATGGAAACACAAGGAAGTGTTTTTGCAATAGGCTGTTAAGGACCCGTAAATGCTAATGAGCCTGAGGCTGTATTCACGATCCCGGATCCGGATGGGTAGTATCAACAGGTTAAGGACCCGTAATTTGGCAAATATCCCGCGTTGATTGATGTCGCTGGCTGGTTACGCGCCCAATGTATATGTGACCAGTAAAGTTCTCAAAATGTCCGATAAATGGGAATTTAACGGGAAAAAATATTTACATGTACCGAATGACAAATACTAGTTAAATAGGGTTTCCATTACATTCAACTGTATTGATGGGTTTGTCACAAAACAAATATTACGTTATATAGCAAATGTGCCCAGTCTGATCTTCTACTGATAGATAGGCCTAGCGCACGGTTCTGACTGGTGGCCGACCTGACTATACAGTTCCCCTTCGCTCCCTCTCTGTTCCTTACTAGCTCGTTATGAAAGATGCAAGTGTTTGTGTTCTCGGAAGTGCAGCAACTAATCAGCCTCCTACGTTCCAAAAACACTGAGACTCTTAAAGGAGTTTACATTCTGACATTCAGAAATGGGAGTCGACTCTCCACCACTACGTTATCATCGTTAACAGTTGGGAAAATGGCAGAGAAGGCCAAGCGACAGCAGCGAAGCCCTGTACACAGGGAGGTGCGGGTGGGGGGGGGGGGGCATATGTACCACAGGGAGGTAGTGCTGCCGCAGCGCAGAGGAGTGACCCCCCCCCCTCACTTTTTTCAATTTGAGAATACACAGAGCAGGTGAAAGTATTTCCGGATAATTTATTCTGCTACATTAGATTTAAATCATAAAATTCCATGAAAACGATAGAATGACAAACTAAATACAGATGTAGGCTATAGCAGCCTATAGGAGGGTAAATTGTGGTTTCTTCCCTGTCTTCTCTCTGGAGGTGGTGGTGCGAATACTGAATAACTGTAGGCGTGTGTGCAGAGGTACGTCGGTCAGAGGCTCGACCACTTTGAGCGTGACAAATCCGACGTATCAAGAACAGACAGAGACAGAAAAGTCGACCAGGGGTTGCTAAAACAGCTATCGACCACGCACAATGCACCCGATTGTCCAAGCGGAGCTTATAGAAACGTACCACCTCTATGGCGTATGCAGACAAACTGATCCACCGCATGAACACACGAACGAGATCTAGGATCCAAATTCACAGCGTGTCTGCCTTGATGTTCATAGAACTCCACGGACCCTCGCACAGTGGAACCCAGAATGATATGGGAAAAGGGGATACCTAGTCAGCTGTACAACTGAATATATTCAACTGAAATGGGTCTTCCGCATTTAACCCAACCCCTCTGAATCAGATGGAACCACAGAGGGGTGCGGGTGGGGGGGGGGCATATGTACCACGGAGGAGTGCTGGTGTGGGGGCATATGTACCACAGAGGGGTGCGGGTGGGGGGGGGTGGCATGTGTGACCAGTTGGTTACGGTGTAGTTATTTCAGCACCATGATTTGAACAGCGCTCAAATGGATTAAAATAGTCATCAAGACCTGTTACCTACAACTCATCGTCTTACTCACCACTTACTATTGGTTAATCAATGTCTCCCGATATCACATGACGATTTATTAGTATTTTACAGGACCAAATGTAATAGCATATAGGTCTACTGTAGCATAGTATGACTCTAATATGTTACACCAAAAACACCTCAGTCATGTGGCCAAAACCCAACAGTGTGATCCACTTGGCAGGAGATAGGCGTTGACTGAAACAAAATACAAGAAAAGCGACTAGTTTGTTAACACCGTCCGCTCTGATTCACTGACGAAACAGTACTTCAAGAAGACCTGAACGCATATTCCCATCAAACTGATTGAGATCAATCAAATAGTTGGCATGCAGTTTGATGATTTCACCGGTAAAAATGTGATACCAAATTTCAAAATAGGCTAAATTTGTGTTTGAAGGTATTAAAAAAAATGTAATTTTCTTGAGACAATGTGTGGTGTCTCAGACATTGCAATAGGGGATGCATTTTATACAATGACATTGAATCCGTCTGTAAAACTTTGAGAAATTATGATGGCAATCTTTTTTTTTTTGCATTCCCTCACCTAAAAAAACAACAAATAGCACTAGAACACTGCCTGTATGGCAATACTTTTGAGAAGTTAAATAAGAAGGAATTGCAAACTTAGTGTGGTAGAATTGAGGTAGACTAATGGTAGCACAGGTGCAAAGCCTAACCAACTGAAAGGGACATACGTGAAACCTAAACGGTTACCGGCAGCAGAGCAGCTGCATTGTGAATTCATGTGGAATGTCATGGATTTCTCTTATCGCTTTATTGTTAAACCATTATTATTATTTTTTTTTATGTAAGTTTAAACATTAAGAGAATGTTTCCATTTGCCACATTCCTAATATTAGGTGCACTTCACTAGGTAACGGCCCTGCTACACTCTAGCCATCGAGGAATTGCTTCCTTTGAAAATCAATGAAAGTACCTACGCTGCCCGTGTTGCGCTCGCGTTGCATCACGTTCAATGGCAGCGTCCATGTTCAAGAATCGCAGAGGATCAATTCTCGATAAATGATGCGTGCCTTTATTCAATCTTGCGAATTTAAAGAATGAGAAGTGGTCTCGACTGTGCACCACTTGTTATTTTACTAAGATTAATGTAGTCAAGAAGCTACTCCTAGCTAGCAGATACTTGACTCAGGGGTCACGTTAGAGTTCAGAAAATCTGCCTTGTCATAACGCTGACCATCACAGAATCGCGTTTTAAACCATTTCATATTGTTTTGCTTCAATAGAGTGATCACGGATGTGCAACTATAGTTTTCTATCACATAAAATAAATGAGTAACACATTCGGCGGAAAAAAAGCTGCATTTTCATCAAAATACATCAGTGCAACGTCAGGCACAAGTAAATGAGTTTACACTGAAAAAGCAAGGTAATTTTGCAAAACAAATCATGGCCATCATATTTCTAATGTTTCTCATGGAAAGAATGTAGCCAGGTACATTTCTTCATGTTTTGCTTGAGGCTAATCTCGCATTTTACCAGAGAAAAGTAGGCTACACTCAGAAAATTACCAGAGAAAGGTAGCTTCTGTCAGAGAGCTGTCTGCTGATGCCCATTTGTGAATTGTCATCTAAGTGGAGAAGGGCAACTAAAGCAAAGTTTGTCTGATGCCGAGGAGAAGTTACAGCAAGAAGCATTGTATAGGCATTTACAAAACGCAGAAAGATATTTCTTATGCATTCAACAACAAATACATATTCTGTGTGTACACAGAATTCTGCATTAACGCAACCACTGTGACTGTTCACAATGTAAACAAAAGTAACCTATGAGGATAATTTAGTACAACCACTAGCAACAATTGAATGAGTACTCCTTGTTGGCCGTCATTGTAATTAAGTCTTAGTTCTTAACTGACTTGCCTAGTTTTAAATATATAAATATATATATATAAAATCCAGAGCAATTTACAGTAATGAGTGCATACATTCTCATCCGTTTTCGTACTGGTCCACCGTGGGGCCTACCTTTGTTTCTTCTGCGCCAAGTTGAGCTCCATATACTTGTATTTCTGGTACTGTTCATCCAGTTTCCGCAATACGGCGTCTGCGGTGTCGTTGCCTGGCTGCTTCATAAACGACTCGACATCCTCCTACAACGGTTGACAAAATAACGTTAGCTAATATTAACGTTATATCAGACGAGTGTCATTCTCACACTAAACCTATGGTGACATACAAGGTAGTTAAAGTTAGATAACGGTTTAAGTGCATTTGGATGACAAAGTGAAAATTGGATAGGTAGCCAGGTCGGCTAATGGGCTTTTGTCGGGCGTTATTTCCCTAAAAGGATGTAAAATAACATAGCACCACTTTGCTAGATAACGGTAGCTACCTAGCATTAGCTTAGTTAGCATGTGTGACAGGCTAGCAGAGAGGCTGAACAACGGAGAATATTATTACGTTTTGAGAGAGAAACGTATTGCACAAAGTAACGTTATAAGCGACACACATAGTGTGTGTACATACTTCATATTTTACCCACCACAAATATTGCTTCGGGAATTCCGAGATGCTTTTTGCTTGTCGCCTGTACGGCATTGCTGCTGTCTATGGTCGTTGCCATCTTGGAAAAGACTTTCGACTCTCTCGTTATGTAGAAGTTGGGCGTGGGGGTTCCTACTGAAGAGCTGCCCATCAGAGAAGGACGAGTAAGCGAGACACCCCACTTGCTGTTCTTTTTCTGGTTCAATGGAAGTCAATGATTTAAGTAGACCAGACCCAGCAGCTATTGCTACCGTGGGCGTTAAGTAGACCGGAACTGGCATTTTTTTTATAAAGTAAAATGCGAAAGTGAGCCATCTTTATTTACCATCTTTTGGTGCCCGTCTTGAACGCTTGAGTTTGCGCTTGTGAAGTAGCTTACTTCTTTTCCTTATGTCCTCGATCACTCGGCTGACATGGTTAAATAAATATATTGGGAGACCATGTACATTTACTATGTAGTAGGCTAGTGTAACAGTAAAATCTACTTTGCAAGGCTTGGGAACTGTCTAACAACCTGTTTGATTTGAATACCAGGGAAAACACAAAAATACTTAAAAGATGATTGTTTTAGAATTTGTTATACATAATTTATACAGTTTCCATTTCACATCAAATCATGGAGACCTCATTGTTATTCTTTAACATAACTCACACAGAACAACAGACAGAGAACCAAACATGGTTTTGCCCACAATGTGTGATGATGATAGCCCTACACACATGGGTTCTAGGAGTTTCACATTTATTCAAGGATTTAGAATAATTTTTCACTTGGAAAATATATATTTGTATCTCTATTTTAGCAGGTTAGTCTCATTAAAGGTAAAACATAAAATATAATAATAAATTACACATTTTTGTTTGTTTTTCAGGGTTGAGCATTTTATTTCTTGCATTTCCACCCCTGCCTACTACTAAGGACTTGATAACTCTCTGATGACCTAGCAACTAACAAGTCTGCCCAACTTGGAACCCGGACATCATAAAAACACTGTGTAAAGACAATAAAACGATCCATCATCCACCACACCTTTATGGAGTGCCATGAAACCATACAGCAGCTATGGCTACTGAGAAGTTGAGATTACTACTTGTAAGCTTATCCGCCAAGATGCATTTCAACAGAGCTTATCCGCCAAGATGCATTTCAGAGCTTATCCGCCAAGATGCATTTCAACAGAGCTTATCCGCCAAGATGCATTTCAACAGAGCTTATCCGCCAAGATGCATTTCAACAGAGCTGGAAAAAGGAAATGACCAAAAGGTATTGATGTACATTTTATTTTTATGTTAGCATCCTAAAAAAAAACATATAACTTGATAATATGACAGAAGACATTATAAGGGGATGGGAATCTTTATCTTATCTAGGACATTTTTTCATTATCTTTTTAAAACATACAGAACATATAATTACTGTTTTCACAGATATAGACACTGGTATAGGGCTGGAGATATGGAGGTTTAAAACGTGGTGAAGTGTCCTTTTAATATCAGTTCTATGAATTCTTTCAGATTGCACTCCCAACGCCTGACATCCAGACATCAGTGTGCCTAGGAATGTGATACTGCCGACCTACTGTAGTGGTTAGAGTGTAGGGGCGGCAGGTAGCCTAGTGGTTAGAGTGTAGGGGCGGCAGGTAGCCTAGTGGTTAGAGTGTAGGGGCGGCAGGGGGGGGGGGGACAATTGCCACTGTATTGATCAATTTGTTCACAGGAACAGAAGCTAATAACGACATTCAGTTGAAATAAAAGTCTGTCACATATTGAACAATCCAAAAGAAGCATTCCTTAGAGGTGGACCGATCATGATTTTTTCGACAGTTTTTTTTTTTTTTGTAATAATGACAATTACAACAATACTGAATGAACACTTATTTTAACTTAATATAATACATCAATCAAAATAAATTTAACCTCATATAAATCATGAAACCTCATAAATCATGAAACATGTCCAATTTGGTTTAAATAATGCAAAAACAAAGTTTTGGAGAAGTAAAAGTGTAATATGTGCTATGTAAGAAAGCTAACATCTAAGTTCCTTGCTCAGAACATGAGAACATATGAAAGCTGGTGGTTCCTTTTAACATGAGTCTTCAATATTCCAAGGTAAGAGGTTTTAGGTTGTAGTTAATATAGTATTTATATGACTATTTCTCTCTATACCATTTGTATTCCATATACCTTTGTCTATTGGATGTTCTTATAGGCACTTTAGTATTGCCAGTGTAACAGTATAGCTTCCGTCCCTCTCCTCACTCCTACCTGGGCTCGAACCAGGAACACATCGACAACAGCCACCCTCGAAGCAGCGTTACCCATGCAGAGCAAGGGGAACAACTACTCCAAGTCTCAGAGCGAGTGACGTTTGAAATGCTATTAGGGCGTGCTAAATAGCTAGCCATTTCACATCGGTTACACCAGCCTAATCTCGGGAGATTATAGGCCTGAAGTCATAAACAGCTCAATGCTTGAAGCACAGCGAAGAGCTGCTGGCAAAATGCACAAAAGTGCTGTTTGAATGAATGCTTACGAGCCTGCTGCTGTCTACCACCACTCAGTCAGACTGCTCTATAAAATATCAAATCATAGACTTAATTATAACATAATAACACAGAAATACGAGCCTTTGAATGTTAATATGGTCGAATCCGGAAACTATCATTTCGAAAACAAAACGTTTATTATTATAGAATATACCCTGACTCTACGTGCAATGAACGCAAGAGAAGTGTCACAATTTCATCTGGTTAATATTGTCTGCTAACCTGGATTTCTTTTAGCTAAATATGCAGGTTTAAAAATATATACTTCTGTGTATTGATTTTAAGAAAGGCCTTGATGTTTATGGTTAGGTACACGTGGAAAAAAGGACTGTCGTTGCTCCAACAAATCGCACCGCATCGATTATATGCAACGAAGGACACGCTAGACTAGTAATTTCATCAACCATGTGTAGTTAACTAGTGATTATGATTGATTGATTGATTGGATTGTTTTTTATAAGATACTTTTAATGCTAGCTTGCAACTTAACTTGGCTTACTGCATTCACGTAACCACCTGCAACGAGAGGCAGGTGGTTAGGGTGTTGGACTAGTTAAATAAGGTTGCAAGATTGAATCCTCAAGCTGACTATGTAAAAATCTGTCGTTCTGCCCCTGAACAGGCAGTTAACCTACCGTTCCTAGGCCGTCATTGAAAATAAGAACATGTTCTTTAACTGAATTGCCTAGTTAAATAAAGGTGTAAAAAAATAAAATAAATCCCGATTTCCGATTGTTATGAAATCTTGAAAATCAGCCTGAATTAAATCGGCCATTCCGATTATTCGGTCGACCTCTATTCCTTACCCCAGGACAGTTAAATCCAGGAAAATAAAGAAGAACGAGAAGTCTGTGTCTGGCTGCATAGACCTGATTTTTTTCACGGGACAAACAAACAGGCTTATGTCCGGACGCCTTCACTGCCAGAGAGGTAACAACCATGACTTGGAAGGCAGCTGGAATCTTTGTTTTCCTACTCCTTATTACAAAATCGTCCTCAACTTCTCTTCCTATCAGTGTGACAGCATATTTGAATGACACTGTTACACTCGCCTTCTCTGGGTCATGCAATGGTCATATAATTGAATGGATGTATCGTCAGAAGACTACATCAGAAGAAATTAGGTCTACCACATTGGTTGCTAAACTTGATAAACGGCCTTTGGTATTCACACCCGGAGTGGGCTTTGAGAACAGGGTTAAACGCGGGGATGGAGACCTCTATCTCAACATCACCTCTGTTGTATTTAATGACAACAGATGGTTTGAGTGTCACTGTGGTAAGACTCATGAAGATGTAGAAATTAGTCCCCATTGTTGTAGGCCAACCTACTCATGTTGGATCTAATTTTAAACTAAACTGCTATGGCTTAACTGAAAAAACATACTCCTAACAGTGAGTTGCTCGTCTATTGGAAAAGAGATGAAGAGAATGTTTTGGCTGTCAAGGGACATCATTTGACTCATGACCTTGGGTTTGAGAACAGGGTGTCGGTGTCCAAAGATGCTTACCGACAGGGAGACCTTTCCATCACACTGTCTTAAGCCTGTCAGATCAGGGGACCTACCACTGCTTCTTTGGCTCTAAAGAGCGGGGAACACCAGATGCTGTCACTCATTGTTCAAGAAGAGTGCTGGTCAACAACATTGAAATTGGTGCTTATAATTGTAGGAGGGTTTGTAATACTCTTAGCAGGGTTTGCTATTGTTAATCATGTAGACAGAGTGAGATTTGTACGTTTTCTGAGATTTCCCTATGGTCGTCGCGACCAGTAAGTGGAATCATCACACTCAGTGCCATCTCGATAATCCGAGGCCTTCTAGATCATCCGAGGCCTTCTAGATCATCCGAGGCCTTCTAGAGGAGCCCCAATAGTCTATATTCTGTTAGAAATCAGCGAGGTGAATGAGCCCACATGGACATGGAGGAACACATGAAGACGGGTGTGGAAGGGCTAGCCGATGCCCCCACTTTAAGGCTTAAAAAGAGATAAATTCTACTACTCAAAACAGTTGTGTTGGCCTATCGCCTGTGCAGTGCTAATTAAAGGACACGGTTAGACCATGTGCCACCAGAAATGAATGTTGTCACATATAAGGTAAGTGAAGAGGATGTATATTCAAAATCATTTTTATCTTCCTATATTGTGCACGTTCTACAGGGGTCCACCTGTCAGTCAACCTGCTGTCTACCAATCACTAATGCTTTGAATGGGCCCGGGGCTGGGAGGGGCTTAGGCTGGGGCTTTCCATGTTTCCTTTAAGATTTAAACCTATATGGCTTTTCAGATAGGTTAAGGGAACTAGTACATTGTACATCACATTGTACATACTGTTACGCTAATACAGTATAATAATAATAATAATAATAATAATAATGTCATTTCTGTGCTTGTTTTTAACCTGATATTTACTGTAGGCCGATTGGAGTTCTAAGATCTGGCTGTTCTCAGCATCACAACAGTTCTCAGCATCACAACAGACAAAAATATAATACAAAAGAGGACTGGCCACCCCTCAGAGCCTGACTGGTTCCTGTCATCGTTTCTTCCTCCAGCCTTTCTAGGGAGTTTTTTCTTGCCACTGTGCTTCTACAGCTGCATTGCTTGCTGTTTGGGGTTTTAGACTGGGTTTCTGTATAAGCACTTTGACATCTACTGACATAAAAAGGGCTTTATAAATAAAATGTATTCGATACAACTACACAAAGTGTATTATCAGATTGTTGAGGAAAAATGTACAACCCATTTACTAAACAAAAACTAACTAATAGGTCAAGTCCTTCATCTAGTGGTAAAACAGGGAAGTTCTAAAATCTTTCTTATCTCGCAATTTTCCAATCTGTTTGCACCCATAAAGATTATTTCAAATAATGTTATTTGTAAATAATTATGTCAGAAAAACGATTTAAACACAAATGATGTAACTCATTTCTTGTGGATGCACTGTTTCGGTTTTCTAAACTGACCTCAGGCTTTGATTGGGTCTAGCTTGTCAGCTGGTGTGACGTAATCCGGAAACCAAACACCGGCCAGTCAGCGACGTGGGCCGCATAGCTAGTTGTTTTTAAACCGATGCAAAACTTTGTAAATAAATTTAACGGAGGATATTTCAGAAACTTGCAGGATTCATAAGCTATTTCGTGAACCCATGATTTCTTCGGAGGAGTTTTAAAAAGGCAGACTTACAGCCGAGTGTGAAGCTAGCTGAGCTAACTAATAACGTTACAACAGCAGAGGAATTTGAAGCCTAGCCTGGCACCACATACAGAACAACCATGAATAGTTTTTTAAAGAAAATGTTTGTCGCATGTTTTCTCCATGTATTATATTACAATGCAGAATCCAACTCGCCTCAATCAATTGAAGTGGTTGTGAATGCCCCTGTCACACTCCGGTTCACTGGATCATGCGAGGGTCCCGTCGAATGGAAGTATCGTCAGATGACACCAAGACAAGACTTTCTACCTTCCACATTGGTCGCTCATCTTGATCAAGAAACTGGCCGACTCACACCAGGAGAGGACTTTAAGCACCGGGTTAAACGCGGAGACCGAGACCTCGATCTCAGCATCACCACTGTTGTATTTAACGACAATGGATGGTATGAGTGTTACTGCAACAGTGAACAACGTCCACAGGATGCTATGCTAGTGGTTTTGGACACCATTAAAAAAGCTGCTCATGTTGGAGAAAATGTGACACTTACCTGCCACGGCTTAACCGGTAAACAAACTGCTGACATCTATTGGGAAAAGGATGGAGAGACTGTGCTGAATGTCACGGCAGGGCATTTTGTCTTTGGCCGTGGGTTTAAGGACAGGGCATCTGTATCCTTGGATGGTTCCCGACACGGAGACCTTTCCATCAACCTCACTGACTTGTGTCTCTCTGATCAGGGCGTATACCAGTGCTTCTTCATCACCGCTACTGATAGGCTGAGACAGAGAGGACATCCAGACTCTTTCAGTCTCACTGTCAGTCCCAAAGTTGAAGAAAAGCAATCAGAGGAGGCTGGAACATGTACCATTTATAAAGTGGTTGTAGCTGTTTTGGTGGGGATCATATGTTTGTTTATTTATTTTTATGGCAAAGTGTGGTTCCAATGGATTTGTTCAAGATTTCAATCCTGTTACTGTCCAGAAGTGGGATCACGCCCCCAGCAGGATACTGAGAGGGCAGTAGTTACGACTCCAGAAGAGCACCAAGAAAATCCTGCTGATCCTAATGAGGGTTTGCCCCTGTTAAATCATGATGCCGGAGAATGGGGTGAATGATCCACCTGTCCACGTGGAACAGGATAGGGAGCATGAGTCAGAAATGGAGGAAGACAAGAGTGGGACAGGGCCACGTGTTTTTTTTTCATCAGATTTGGCCCCTGTCATCAGAGCTCCGGAAGGACCTCCCTCTACCCCAGGCCTTGTTACCAATGGTACTGATGGACCTCCCTCTACCACAGGCCTTGTTACCAATGGTGCTGATTGACCTCCCTCTACCCCAGGCCTTGTTACCAATGGTACTGATGGACCTCCCTCTACCCCAGGCCTTGTTACCAATGGTACTGATTGACCTCCCTCTACCCCAGGCCTTGTTACCAATGGTACTGATTGACCTCCCTCTACCCCAGGCCTTGTTACCAAGGCTACTGATGGACCTCCCTTTACTCCTGGCCTTGTTACCAAGGCTACTGATGGACCTCCCTCTACCCCAGGCCTTGTTACCAATGGTACTGATGGACCTCCCTCTACCCCAGGCCTTGTTACCAATGGTACTGATTGACCTCCCTCTACCCCAGGCCTTGTTACCAAGGCTACTGATGGACCTTCCTTTACTCCTGGCCTTGTTACCAAGGCTACTGATGGACCTTCCTTTACTCCTGGCCTTGTTACCAAGGCTACTGATGGACCTCCCTCTACCCCAGGCCTTGTTACCAAGGCTACTGATGGACCTTCCTTTACTCCTGGCCTTGTTACCAAGGCTACTGATGGACCTTCCTTTACTCCTGGCCTTGTTACCAAGGCTACTGATGGACCTCCCTCTACCCCAGGCCTTGTTACCAAGGCTACTGATGGACCTTCCTTTACTCCTGGCCTTGTTACCAAGGCTACTGATGGACCTCCCTTTACTCCTGGCCTTGTTACCAAGGCTACTGATGGACCTTCCTTTACTCCTGGCCCGGCCCCCAATGCCCAGGAAGGACCGACCTATTTCCCAGGGGCGATTAAATCTCAGGAAGAGGTAGTGTGCCACCCCCTGGAAACTAGTTGATATCAAATCAAAATGTATTTATGTAGCACACGTCTTATGAAGAATGAAGTTCAAAGTGCATTTTACCATGACCTGATTGTGAAGCTATCGTCTTAATATTCTATACTAAGATTGTGCATTTTCCACATGGGTACACTTGCCAGTCAGTCAATCTGCTTTGTCTACCTAAGGAATGCCACCTTGAATGTATGGCGCCAGGCGTCCTTGTGGTTGCTAGAGCAGCGTACACTGTAATTCATCAATGTACCTTTTAACATCACAAGATGTTTGACAATACTTCAGTCTTATTTCATCAGGTGCATTAAAGGACCAAATAGACCATTTTATTATTTAAGCAATAAGGTCCAAGGAGGTGTGGTATATGCTATACTGTGATATCTGGAACTTAGTTTATTTCTGAGGGACGACGAACTCTCAGGGGACCAAGATACCACGGCTAAGGGCTGTTCTTAGGCTCAACGCAACACTCCAATGACGTTGGTAACCAGTTTATAATAGCAATAAGGCACCTCGGGAGATTGTGCTATATGGCCAATATATCACAGCTATTCTGTGATTAGAGATTGTTAGGCCAAATGTTTGACTTTAGAGCATGGCGATTTTGCACAGTAAATATCATGGATATTTTGACAGTTCTGCTTTTATTCTTTGTTGCTCCTTTCATATCACACAGTGCCTTCGGAAATTATTCAGACCCCTTGACTTTTTACACATTTTGTTACGTTAAAGTCTTGTTTTAAAATTGATTAAATGTATCTATAAAAACCTGTTTTTTCTTTGTCATTATGGGGTATTGTGATGTCATTATGTGGTATTGTGTGTAGATTGATGAGGAAAATGTTTTATTTAATCAATTTTCAATTGAGATCCGAGACCATTCCTCCATACATAATGTCTCCAGATCCTTCAGATTCTCAGGTCCATGCTTGTGGACTGTCCTCTTCAGCTCATCCTACAGGTTTTCTATGGGGTTTAGGTTGGGGACTGGGATGGCCATGGAAAAACCTTGATTCTGTGGTCAGTGAAACATTTTTGTGTTGATATTGAGGTGTGCTTTGGATCATTGTCCTGCTGGAAGATCCAACCACGACCCAGTTTAAGCTTCCAAGTAGAGGCAGTCAGGTTCTGATTTAATATCTGCTGGTACTTGATGGAGTCCATGATAATATGTATCCTAACAAGTGGTCCAGGGCCTTTGGAAGAAAAACAGGCCCACAACATCAAAGATCCACCACCAGACTTGACAGTGGGGATGAGGTACTTTTCTGCATGGCTATCTTTCTGTCTACACTAAACCCACCTCTGGTGTTCGTTTCCAAAAAGCTCTGATCATAGAATTCCGTCCCATTCAAAGTTCCAGTAACATTTGGCAAACTGTAGACACTTGAGTTTGTTGTTTTTTGTATTTATTTTTTTAACCAGGCAAGTTAGTTAAGAACACATTCTTATTTTCAATGACGGCCTGGGAACAATGGGTTAATTGCCTGTTCAGTGGCAGAACGACAGATTTGTACCTTGTCAGCTCGGGGGTTTGAACTCGCAACCTTCCGGTTACTAGTCCAACGCTCTAACCACTAGGCTACCCTGACGTTTGATGACAGCAAAGTTGTTGTTTTTTATGGCAACCCTCCCAAACAACTTGTGGTTATGTCGGTGACGTCTGACCGTAGTTTGAGACTTTGAGCCCAAGACCCCAACTAATGTATGCAATTCTCCAGTTGATGTCCTTGGATATGTTTTGGCCACTCGAACCATCTTCCTCACTGTGGGGTCAATATAGACACACGTCCTCTTCCAGGCCAATTGTTAACATCTCCAGTTGCTTTAAACTTCTTAGTTATTGCTCTGATAGTGGAAATATGCATTTTCAAATCGTTGAGCTATTTTCTTCTAGCCATTTCCTGATTTGTGCGGCTCAACAACCTTTTGTCTCACATTACTGTTTTCTCAGGTCTTTCCCATAGTGATGGATGACTGTGGGAACTTGACTTGTGTCACCTCATATGTATACCCCAAGTGAAAATGCAGCAAACAATTATTTATCTTTCTTTCAAAGGCAACAATAAAAAGGTGCTACTCTGTAGTTCATATTGTACTTGACTTGGTGATGGACGAGGGAAACATGACACATCCCTTTACATTACATTCCCATGCAACTCTACACTAGCCTGATCCCAGAACAGTTTATGCTCTCAATATGAAGACGTGACATCACACTTCCTTTAATGAGTTGGTAAGAGAGCAGAAACAGACTGACACCCAGGATAACTCTACACTAACCTGATCCCAGAACAGTTTGTTGGTAAGAGAGCAGAAACAGATTGACACCCAGGGTAACTCTACACTAACCTGATCCCAGAACAGTTTGTTGGTAAGAGAGCAGAAACAGACTGACACCCAGGATAACTCTACACTAACCTGATCCCAGAACAGTTTGTTGGTAAGAGAGCAGAAACAGACTGACACCCAGGATAACTCTACACTAACCTGATCCCAGAACAGTTTGTTGGTAAGAGAGCAGAAACAGACTGACACCCAGGATAACTCTCCACTAACCTGATCCCAGAACAGTTTGTTGATAAGAGAGCAGAAACAGACTGACACCCAGGGTAACTCTACACTAACCTGATCCCAGAACAGTTTGTTGGTAAGAGAGCAGAAACAGACTGACACCCAGGATAACTCTACACCACATATGTCAGAGTCAAGGCCCGCGGGCCACATCCGGCCCGCGAGAAGGTTTTTTACGGCCCCTGGGATGATCTTGATTTATTATTAGAACCGGCCCGCAGACCGCAGCAAGCCGGCAGCCCGCAGATCTTTTACACGCACCAATACTACATTTCCCACAATGCAACGGTGACGCACCGAGCAGTAGGCTGCTTCATTTCAATATTTATTGGCAGAGCAGTCGTCAGCATCACAGTAAAATTAACTTTCAGATACCCATCAAAAATGGCAAAACGGAAGGTGGACACTGAGAACCGGGGGTTTCAAAGAAGGTGGGAGTCGGAGTATATGTTCACGGAGGTAGCTGGAAAACCTGTGTGTCTTCTGTGTGGAGAAAGTGTGGCGGTACTGAAAGAGTATAATCTGAGACGACATTATGAAACGAAACACGCGGACAAAAACAAGAATATGGACATGGAACAAAGGCTACAAAAGGCAGAGGAATTAAAACGAGGCCTCAAATCTCGACAGGCTCTGTTCAAAAAGCCAAATCACAAGGCCAGGCTGCTGTCAAGGCCAGTTTTATTTTGGCAGAAGAGATCGCTAAATCAGCCCGGCCATTTACGGAGGGGGATTTCATCAAAAACTGCATGATTAAAGTTTGTGACGAAGTTTGCCCAGAAAAAAGGCAACTCTTTTTAAATGTGAGTCTGAGCAGAAACACCATTGCCGAGAGAGTAGACCAGTTGTCCATCAATCTAAAAGAGCAGCTTGTGAAAAAGGGAAAAGATTTCATTGCATATTCCTTGGCTGTGGATGAGAGCACCGACATTTCTGACATTGCCCAGTTGTCAATTTTCATCCGCGGAGTGGACTCCAGCCTAAGCGTGACAGAGGAGTTTTTGGCTTTACGTCCTATGCATGGCACAACTACGGGGCATGATTTGTATGAAGAGGTGTCAAGATGTGTAAATGAGATGGAGCTGCCTTGGGAAAAACTCGTGGGTTTGACAACCGACGGAGCACCTGCGATGTGTGGACACAGGAGCGGACTGGTGGCGAAGATACGGGAAAAGATGCAAGAGGAAAACGCGACAGGTGAGCTGACAGCTTATCATTGTATCATACACCAGGAAGCGTTGTGCGGTAAAGCCTTGAAAATGGAGCATGTAATGAGCATCATCACGCGCACAGTTAACTTTATCAGAGCCAAAGGTTTGAATCACCGCCAGTTCAAGGCATTTCTGACGGAGTTAGAAACGGAGCATGGTGATTTGCCTTATCACACAGAGGTGCGATGGCTAAGCCAGGGAAAGGTGCTTCAAAGATGTTTCGAGCTTCGTGAGGAGATTTGTCTGTTCTTGGACAGCAAAGGGAAAGACACAACACAACTCCGAGACGAAATGTTTCTGTGTGAAATGGCTTTTCTGTGTGACATTACGAGTCATCTGAATGCAATGAACTTGCAGCTGCAGGGTCGGGTAGCCCACTTTTGCTAAAATAGAAAATATAGGCTACTGATGGTGCCTTGAATACCGGTTTCTTTCATTTAATGTTCATGTTATGGGGATTTTTATATAAAGGAAATTTGTCTTTTGTGTCTGTTGAAAATTAAAGATTACTGACAGAGCCATAAGAAAATATTGCTTTATTTATCTGATCATATTGGAATATATTTGTTAGGTTTTCAGTAGGTTCAATTAGGTTCACTAGACTATAGGCGTCATTTAAAAAATTTTCAATGAACATTCGAACAGTCCGGCCCTCGGCTTGTAGCTAAATTTTTTATTTGGCCCTCCGTCCATTTGACTTTGACACCCCTGCTCTACACTAACCTGATCCCAGAACAGTTTGTTGGTAAGAGAGCAGAAACAGACTGACACCCAGGATAACTCTACACTAACCTGATCCCAGAACAGTTTGTTGGTAAGAGCAGAAACAGACTGACACCCAGGATAACTCTACACTAACCTGATCCCAGAACAGTTTGTTGGTAAGAGAGCAGAAACAGACTGACACCCAGGATAACTCTCCACTAACCTGATCCCAGAACAGTTTGTTGGTAAGAGAGCAGAAACAGACTGACACCCAGGGTAACTCTACACACTTACTGTTGTATTTCAGTTTGTATCCACACACCAGTTCTATCCTGATTGGTGTTAGAGAAATGCTCATCTGATGTGTAGATGAAACAAACTTTAGTTATTAAAGTGTAAAAAAAAAAACAGTAAGCACCTGAAAAGAAAAAGAAGTTCCAGATCCAAGCTCGGGTCCTGTATGCCCATGTACAACCTGATGTAGAACCTCTAGTTCATCCAGGCCATGCAGATGGCAGTCTATACAGTATGCCCCCCTACACACACTTCCTGCCCCAGCCAGCAGGGGGGGGTTCTCCGCCACCTACCACATCCACCCAGTCTTCCCCAGGGACAGTAGCAGTGGCTCTGCTGGGGCATCCAGGACAGGGTCTGAGTCAGGTCGTGTCTCCCCTGATCTGTCCCTCTCCCCACCCAGCCAGAGTCCCAGTCCCTCAACCCCTCCATCCAACTAAGACAGACCCTGAGGAGCCTAGGAGCCCTCACCATCCCTACAGGACTTTGAGAGGGAACCTTCCATCTAGATTCTTTATAAACTATTTTACAGTTCATATTTTCTTTGGTTGATGTTAGAAATACAGCCTAAAGAGGGTATATTTGAAAATAAAAGAGCCGCACACTCAAGGAGCTCAGAAGCAAAAATGTAATTACCAACGTTTCATCAGGGTGAAGACAGCCTGGCTGTCGAAACGTTGGTAATTACATTTTTGCATTTGAGCTCCTAGAGTGTGTGCCGCTCTTTTATGTTCAAGTTTTCTACTCCGCTAGCGAGCACCTCGCCTAAATAGGTGTGCAATTCTTTTTTCTTCTAAAGAGGGTATATTACCAGATGTTCTGTAGTTTTCTGTAGCAAGAGAGACAGGATATAAACAACATCGGGAGTCTTGACTTCCATATTTAGGCACAGGGGGGGGGGGGGGGGGCAACAGTATCCTTCCGACTTATCAGTGAAACGTAATTGCCAGTACACTAATGCCCTGGCATTTGTAGCCCAGTAGTAATATTTAAAGATGGGTAAATATTCAAAAGCCCACTTTCCTTGGGCTTTTGCACGTGAGCTTTTCAAATACCATGAGCTTGATTGTCGAGTCCAATGTTGAAAAAAAAAATGAATAGGTAAGAGCATTGTTAATATTCTGGCAAAGGAACCTGGAAGAGAAACCATTACTCCAAAACGAGGTGGAGTGCTTCACCTTGTGGCTGGGCTGGTGTGCTGCTATAACAAAAATAGATTCGTTTGACTCAGACGCAGTAGTGTCCAATTCAGCGCACCAATCATCATAGGTCTCACAGCAGGAAGCGCAAACAGTAGCCTACGAACTAATAAGGCAAGAAGAAAAGGAAAGAGAGAAAACAAATCTACACTTTGAGGACCATCGCTTCTAAATACAGAGGTAACAATATATTTAATAATGTAGCCTGTGTGTAGCCTTAATACATATTCAACTTAGTCAGATATTCATTATTTGACTTTATTTGCTTGTTAACTGTGCCAAATATAAAAGTTTCAATTTGGTGAAGGGAAATTCTACTTACTCATAGTGGTTTAACGCTATGCTGTGTTTTAAATGCATCTGAATCGGGGATACTTTGAGATGATTTAGCGACGTTGTTTTCTTTGGGCAGGACAACTCTAATTTTAGCATGTGATGGCAGCAATGATATGTCTATTTAAATCTTTGGATGACAGTGGCAAAATCAAAGTGAGGATTGCTGTCTTTCAAATCAAATCACAGTTTGTCAACTGCATCGAATACAACGGGTGTAGTAGACCTTATAGGGAAATGCTTACTTACAGGCTCTAACCAATAGTGCAAAAAAGGTATTAGGTGAACAATAGGTAAGTAAAGAAATAAAACAGTAAAAAGACAGGCTATATACAGTAGCGAGGCTTTAAAAGTAGCGAGGCCACATACAGACACCAGTTAGTCAGGCTGATTGAGGTAGTATGTACATGTAGATATGGTTAAAGTGACTGTGCAAATACGATTAACAGAGAGTAGCAGTAGCGTAAAAGAGGGGTTGGCGGGTGGTGGGACAATGCAGATAGACCGGTTAGCCAATGTGCGGGAGCACTGGTTGGTCGGGCCAATTGAGGTAGTAGGTGCATGAATATATGTAACAGTATAGCTAGACCGTCCCCTCGCCCATACCCGGGACCCTCTGCACAAATCAACAGTCACCCACGAAGCATCGTTACCCATCGCCCCACAAAAGCCGCGGCCCTTGCAGAGCAAAGTGAACCACTATTTCAAGGTCTCAGAGCAAGTGACGTTACCGATTCAAACGATAGTCAGTCTATAGATCATCTTTGTGATGGTTCATTGAGAAGTGTTACCAGTAGGGTTGTGCTCAATTCAGAATTGAGAATGAAAAAGAAGAATTGAATTGAGAATGCCTCATAAATGCGAATTAAATGATTGAATTTGAATTGCAGTAGTAAACAGGATACATAATTGCAATTTCAATTTGAATTGAAGGAAATATAATTGAATTCGGTGAAATTCAATTAAATGTCTCTTCTATTCTGTGTAGTTTGTACAAATATACATATTGTACATAAAACATGTTGTGTACATGCTGATAAAATATTGTTGAAACAATGGATTTTCAGGACAAACTCTTAAAATGAACGATCAAAGAAAATAAAATCTGTATGCAAATATTCTAAGTTATTATTTTCCATTAAATCGCTTACATTTGGTCAATATGGGGAAATACTACATTTCCCAGAATGCACTTAATGCTCAAATTGCCCGTAAAGCCTAAAACAAGCCAAAGTAATCAAATGGCTAATATAATTGACTATTCCAGTGTTAAAAGAGTATATAAACCGTGTTTCCAGAGAAAGTTATAAAATCTTTGGTATTTGGAAGTGTGAGATTCAATGGAGCTCTCATATTATATGACTGAGTGGAAATTCTTTGAATTGCACTTAACTCAATTCTGATTCCTGTCGCTCAAGCTCATATTCAAATTCTACATGTGGGGTGTAGTCAATTCAATTAGAACTCATGAGTTGAATGGGACTCAATTAAAAAAAATCTGAATTCAGCACAACCCTGGTCACCTGAGATGCACGCTTTGTGACCAATTCAGATTTAGGAAATGTATGCCTCTCCAACACGCTTCACAGTAGTTGGTATTCAGAATTGCCTTATGCAAAAAGCGACGCGTAACAGTTTCCATGCGAGCGCTGAATAAATGTAATTCAACCGCTGAAAACCCTCTCACTTGCTGGCCAACAGATTTCCTCGTGGAGTTTTAATTCAATAGGGTTTTCAGTAGATTTATCTTAAACCATCCCTTTAAATTAGGTGAACCTTTATTTTGAATCTTCTTGACAGACTCACTAGAATATTTGGAGAGAACGGTTCAGAATATTACGGATCAATGAGAGAAATACAAAATACTTTATTTATGAATAAAAAAAAAACTGGTTTGGCGATCCTTTATGCAAAAAAATATATATATTTTAGTGATTCAAAAATAGTGGTTTGATTCCTCATGAAAGTTGCCATATTCAATTGTTCAATTCATGAAATATTGGAAGGTAAGTAACGTGTAATATACAGGTTGAACAGTAGTCCTATAAAATGTACCCTAATACTCCTTACTAATCATGGAACTGTGATGATGCCCTGCTTTTTTAACAGCACACTCCACAAAGCAAGTCCACAAATAGCTTGCTGGTGAATAGCTAGCTAGGCGAATAGCTAGCTAGGCGAATAGCTAGCTGGGGAATAGCTAGCTGGGGAATAGCTAGCTGGGGAATAGCTAGCTGGGGAATAGCTAGCTGGGGAATAGCTAGCTGGGGAATAGCTAGCTAGGCGAATAGCTAGCTAGGCGAATAGCTAGCTGGGGAATAGCTAGCTAGGCGAATAGCTAGCTAGGCGAATAGCTAGCTGGTGAATAGCTAGCTGTTGTACAGCATGCGATTCTCATACTTAAATTCAGGGTCAGAATATGCGTAGAGAGAAAAGTGCATTAAAAGGGAATTACGTTCCATTGATGCGTCCTTAACCCAGGTTGGAACCCCCCCCTTCCATTGATGAGTCCTTAACCCAGGTTGGAACCCCCCCCCCCCCCTTCCATTGATGAGTCCTTAACCCAGGTTGGAACCCCCCTTCCATTGATGAGTCCTTAACCCAGGTTGGAACCCCCCTTCCATTGATGCGTCCTTAACCCAGGTTGGAACCCCCCTTCCATTGATGCGTCCTTAACCCAGGTTGGAACCCCCCTTCCATTGATGCGTCCTTAACCCAGGTTGGAACCCCCCTTCCATTGATGCGTCCTTAACCCAGGTTGGAACCCCCCTTCCATTGATGAGTCCTTAACCCAGGTTGGACCCCCCCCTTCCATTGATGCGTCCTTAACCCAGGTTGGAACCCCCCTTCCATTGATGAGTCCTTAACCCAGGTTGGACCCCCCCCTTCCATTGATGCGTCCTTAACCCAGGTTGGAACCCCCCTTCCATTGATGCGTCCTTAACCCAGGTTGGAACCCCCCCCCCTTCCATTGATGCGTCCTTAACCCAGGTTGGAACCCCCCTTCCATTGATGCGTCCTTAACCCAGGTTGGAACCCCCCTTCCATTGATGCGTCCTTAACCCAGGTTGGACCCCCCTTCCATTGATGCGTCCTTAACCCAGGTTGGAACCCCCCTTCCATTGATGCGTCCTTAACCCAGGTTGGAACCCCCCTTCCATTGATGCGTCCTTAACCCAGGTTGGAACCCCCCTTCCATTGATGAGTCCTTAACCCAGGTTGGACCCCCCCCCTTCCATTGATGCGTCCTTAACCCAGGTTGGAACCCCCCTTCCATTGATGCGTCCTTAACCCAGGTTGGACCCCCCTTCCATTGATGCGTCCTTAACCCAGGTTGGAACCCCCCCTTGATGCGTCCTTAACCCAGGTTGGAACCCCCCTCCCCCCATTGATGCGTCCTTAACCCAGGTTGGAACCCCCCTTCCATTGATGCGTCCTTAACCCAGGTTGGAACCCCCCTTCCATTGATGCGTCCTTAACCCAGGTTGGAACCCCCCTTCCATTGATGCGTCCTTAACCCAGGTTGGAACCCCCCTTCCATTGATGAGTCCTTAACCCAGGTTGGACCCCCCTTCCATTGATGCGTCCTTAACCCAGGTTGGAACCCCCCTTCCATTGATGAGTCCTTAACCCAGGTTGGACCCCCCCCCCTTCCATTGATGCGTCCTTAACCCAGGTTGGAACCCCCCTTCCATTGATGCGTCCTTAACCCAGGTTGGAACCCCCCTTCCATTGATGCGTCCTTAACCCAGGTTGGAACCCCCCCTTCCATTGATGCGTCCTTAACCCAGGTTGGAACCCCCCTTCCATTGATGCGTCCTTAACCCAGGTTGGACCCCCCCTTCCATTGATGCGTCCTTAACCCAGGTTGGAACCCCCCTTCCATTGATGCGTCCTTAACCCAGGTTGGAACCCCCCTTCCATTGATGCGTCCTTAACCCAGGTTGGACCCCCCCCTTCCATTGATGCGTCCTTAACCCAGGTTGGAACCCCCCTTCCATTGATGCGTCCTTAACCCAGGTTGGACCCCCCTTCCATTGATGCGTCCTTAACCCAGGTTGGAACCCCCCCTTGATGCGTCCTTAACCCAGGTTGGAACCCCCTCCCCCCATTGATGCGTCCTTAACCCAGGTTGGAACCCCCCTTCCATTGATGAGTCCTTAACCCAGGTTGGAACCCCCCTTCCATTGATGCGTCCTTAACCCAGGTTGGACCCCCCTTCCATTGATGCGTCCTTAACCCAGGTTGGAACCCCCCTTCCATTGATGCGTCCTTAACCCAGGTTGGAACCCCCCTTCCATTGATGCGTCCTTAACCCAGGTTGGAACCCCCCTTCCATTGATGAGTCCTTAACCCAGGTTGGACCCCCCCCTTCCATTGATGCGTCCTTAACCCAGGTTGGAACCCCCCCTTCCATTGATGCGTCCTTAACCCAGGTTGGACCCCCCCTTCCATTGATGCGTCCTTAACCCAGGTTGGAACCCCCCCCTTGATGCGTCCTTAACCCAGGTTGGAACCCCCCTCCCCCCATTGATGCGTCCTTAACCCAGGTTGGAACCCCCCTTCCATTGATGAGTCCTTAACCCAGGTTGGAACCCCCCTTCCATTGATGAGTCCTTAACCCAGGTTGGAACCCCCCTTCCATTGATGCGTCCTTAACCCAGGTTGGACCCCCCTTCCATTGATGCGTCCTTAACCCAGGTTGGAACCCCCCTTCCATTGATGCGTCCTTAACCCAGGTTGGAACCCCCCTTCCATTGATGCGTCCTTAACCCAGGTTGGAACCCCCCTTCCATTGATGAGTCCTTAACCCAGGTTGGACCCCCCTTCCATTGATGCGTCCTTAACCCAGGTTGGAACCCCCCTTCCATTGATGCGTCCTTAACCCAGGTTGGACCCCCCCCTTCCATTGATGCGTCCTTAACCCAGGTTGGAACCCCCCCCTTGATGCGTCCTTAACCCAGGTTGGAACCCCCCCCCCCATTGATGCGTCCTTAACCCAGGTTGGAACCCCCCCCTTCCATTGATGAGTCCTTAACCCAGGTTGGAACCCCCCCCCCTTCCATTGATGCGTCCTTAACCCAGGTTGGAACCCCCCTTCCATTGATGAGTCCTTAACCCAGGTTGGACCCCCCCCTTCCATTGATGCGTCCTTAACCCAGGTTGGAACCCCCCCTTGATGCGTCCTTAACCCAGGTTGGAACCCCCCCCCCCTTGATGCGTCCTTAACCCAGGTTGGAACCCCCCCCCCTCCCTTCCATTGATGCGTCCTTAACCCAGGTTGGAACCCCCCTTCCATTGATGCGTCCTTAACCCAGGTTGGACCCCCCCTTCCATTGATGCGTCCTTAACCCAGGTTGGAACCCCCCCCCTTGATGCGTCCTTAACCCAGGTTGGACCCCCCTTCCATTGATGCGTCCTTAACCCAGGTTGGAACCCCCCCTTGATGCGTCCTTAACCCAGGTTGGAACCCCCCCCCCTTGATGCGTCCTTAACCCAGGTTGGAACCCCCCCCTCCCTTCCATTGATGCGTCCTTAACCCAGGTTGGAACCCCCCTTCCATTGATGCGTCCTTAACCCAGGTTGGACCCCCCTTCCATTGATGCGTCCTTAACCCAGGTTGGAACCCCCCCCCCTTGATGCGTCCTTAACCCAGGTTGGAACCCCCCTCCCCCCATTGATGCGTCCTTAACCCAGGTTGGAACCCCCCTTCCATTGATGCGTCCTTAACCCAGGTTGGACCCCCCCCCCCCTTCCATTGATGCGTCCTTAACCCAGGTTGGAACCCCCCCCTTGATGCGTCCTTAACCCAGGTTGGAACCCCCCTCCCCCCATTGATGCGTCCTTAACCCAGGTTGGAACCCCCCTTCCATTGATGCGTCCTTAACCCAGGTTGGAACCCCCCCCCCCCTCCCTTCCATTGATGCGTCCTTAACCCAGGTTGGAACCCCCCTTCCATTGATGCGTCCTTAACCCAGGTTGGACCCCCCCCTTCCATTGATGCGTCCTTAACCCAGGTTGGAACCCCCCCCTTGATGCGTCCTTAACCCAGGTTGGAACCCCCCTCCCCCCATTGATGCGTCCTTAACCCAGGTTGGAACCCCCCCCCCATTGATGCGTCCTTAACCCAGGTTGGAACCCCCCCCCCTTCCATTGATGCGTCCTTAACCCAGGTTGGAACCCCCCCCCCCTTCAGGAGGAGGACGTTGTCCGGCTTTCTGGACCTGCGCCATGTACTCTGGCGGTGGATAGTTAACACTCCTACAGGCACCTTCACTGCAACATGGGCTATAATTAGTAACTAGTGAGACTGATATGTGCAAGTGTCCATCCAGCAATGTCAGTTCAGTGGAGTGATCGCCACAGTTAAATACAAAACATGCATCCGATTTAGATCTTGCTTCATATGACTGCAAGAAAGCTTTGTATTTCACCTATTGTATATTTTTCAGATCCAGGACTTGAGACGGCCAACACATCCTGGACATACTGAAGACTGCAGCTGAATGCTTCTTACTTTGGGACGACTGAGCTTTGTAAACACAGGCGTTTCCAGGGAGACGCTACAGAAGCCCCCGTTAAGATAACCCTAGCACCCTCGAGCAAATTTACCCTTTAGCTACCACAGTGAAAAATGGCTGTTGCCTCCATGAAGTCGTATCTTCAAAAAGTGAAACCAGCCCCCAGATCAATTTGTTGAAGAAAATATAATAACAGGTGCTAAATATCCATCTGTTAGACATTGTGCACTGCCAGACAGATATCAACCATGACATTGTGCACTGCCAGACAGATATCAACCATGACTTGGAAGACAACTGGAGTTCTTATTGTCTTCTTACTTGCACTTGTTGCAGAATCCACCTTGTCTCTTCCTACTCTTATGACAGTGATTTTAAATGACCCTATCACACTCCCCGTCTCTGGACTATGCCATGATGGTGTCATCGAGTGGAGGCATTATCAGGATGGTCCATCAGGGGGCATCATCAAGAAGACAGTTGCTGAACTGGACCGAGGGGTTTTAACCTCCGGAGAGGGCTATGAGAACAGGGTTGAACTCCAGAATGGAAACCTCTCTCTCACCATCTCCTCAGCTGAGTACAATGACATGGGGTGGTACGAGTGTGTCTGCAACAACAACGTTTTACACGATGTAAAACTAGAAGTTTTGGTCCCCACTAAAAAATCTGCCCACGTTGGAGAAAATGTCACTCTTCAATGCCATGGCATAACTGACAGTGAAATAAACTTCCATTGGCAAAAAGATGTTCGAACGTCTGTGCTGAAGGTCGAAGCAGGACATGCTACCTTTGACCCTGGGTTTGAGGACAGAGCATCTGTATCCAAGGATGGCTACAGTAAAGGGGATCTTTCCCTCACCCTCACTAGCATAACTCTATCTGATCAGGGGACCTACCAGTGCTTCGTCGGCCCTGACAAACAGACGAGAGGAAACCCTGAAGCTGTCACTCTCACCATCACTGTTCAAGACAAGCCCTCTGAGGACACAGGCACATGGTCCCCGTGGATACAGGTGGTGCTCATTGTTGTTTTCTGTGTAGGCCTCTGGTCTGGAGTGAATTCCCAAAGATTTTTATCACCTGTCATCAGTTTTCTCCGTAGATGGAAATCACATTCAGATATGTGTAGTCAGTACAGACCAGGAGAGATCAGAACTCAAGCGGATGTTGTAAGAAAGGTTGAGGATCCTATTGATGTAAATGAGAGGGGAGTCCAGGCCAGAGCAAGGCAGAGGTCCTGGAACAGTACAGTACCTTCAGAAATTATTCACACCACTTGACCTTTTCCACATGTTGTTGTGTTACAAGGTGGGATTAAAATGGATTTGTCTTTTTTTTTGTCAACAATCTACACAAAATACTCTAAATTCAAAAATCTAACATTTGCAAAAATGAAAAAGAAAACACTAATATATCTTCATTAGATAAGTATTCAATCCCCAAGTCAATACATGTTAGAATCCCCTTTGGCAGTGATTACAGCTGTGAGTCTTTCTGGGTAAGTCTAAGAGCTTTCCACACCTGGATTATACAATATTTGCCCCTTTATTATTTTCAAAACTCAAGCTCTGTCAAATTGGTTGTTGATCATTGCTCGACAACCATTTTCAGGTTTTGCTATATACAGTGGGGAGAACAAGTATTTGATAACCTGCCAAATCGGCAGTGTTTCCTACTTACAAAGCATGTAGAGGTCTGTATGCAATAAAATGCAAATTAATTACTTTAAAAATCATACAATGTGATTTTCTGGATGTTTGTTTTAGATTCCGTCTCTCACAGTTGTAGTGTACCTATGATTAAAAAAAATAGACCTCTACATGCTTTGTAAGTAGGAAACCTGCAAAATTGGCAGTGTAGCAAATACTTGTTCTCCCCACTGTATTTTCAAGCATATTTAAGTCAAAACTTTCTCGCCACTCAGGAATTTTCACTGTCGTCTTGGCAAGCAACTACAGTGTAGATTTGTGCTGAAAGGTGAATCTCTGTGTCTGGTGGAAAGCAGACCGAACCAGGTTTTCCTCTAAGATTTTGCCTGTGCTTTGCGCCATTCCGTTTAGATTGTATCCTATAAAACTCCCAGTCTGGTTCAAATCCTGGCTGTATCACATCCAGCCGTGATTGGGAGTCCCATAGTGTGGCCCAGCTTCGTCCGGGTTTGGCCGGGGTAGGCTGTCATTGTAAATAAGTATTTGTTCTTTACTGACTTGCCTGGTTAAATAAATAAAAATATATACAAATAACATGATGTTGCCACCACTATGCTTGATGGTACTCAGTAATGTGTTATATTGGATTTGCTTCAAACATAACACTGAATTCAGGAGAAAATACTTAATTTCTTTGTTTGCAGTTTTAGTTTGCCTGTTTTGGAATATTTAGGATTCTGTACAGCCTTCCTTCTTTTTACTCTGTCATTTAGGTTAGTATTGTGGAGTTACTACAATGTTATTGATCCATACTCAGTTCTCCTATCACAGCCAGTAAACTCTATAAACTGTTTTAAAGTTACCATAGACCTCATGGTCAAATTCCTGAGCTGTTTCCTTCCTCGCCGGCAACTAAGTTAGGAAGGACGCCAGTATCTTTGTAGTAACTCAGTCTATTGATATAGTGGAATTAATAACTTCACCATGCTTAAAGGGATATTCAATGTCCGTTAATTTCTTCCCCACTGATGTACCTATAGGTGCCCTTCTTTGTGAGGTATTGGAAAACGTCCCTGGTCTTCGTGGATGAATCTGTGTTTGAAAATCACTGCTCGACTCAGGGACCTTACAGATAATTGTGTGTGGGGTACAGAGATGAGGTATTCATTCAAAAATCATGTTAAACACTATTATAGCACACAGCGTGAGTCCATGCAACTTGTGTGACTTGTTCAGCAAATGTTTACGCCTCAATTTATTTAGGCTTGCCATAACAAAGGGGTTGAATACTTATTGATTCAAGACAGTTCAGCTTTTCACTTTTAATTTACTTGTAAAACATATTTCTAAAGGGTGTGAATACTTTCTGAAGGCTCTGTAGGCCATGATTAAAGCTCAATGTTAAATTGAAATCATCATACCGTAGCTAATCCAATATGATACCAATGTCGTTGAAAATCCAAATCTCGTCATGAGCCGTCCGGCCGTTACCGAGAACCACATACTGGATTTCTGGGTCGTTGGGGGGGAGTATAACATTTCTAGCCCCGACCTAACTCAATATCTAGGCGTCGGATAAGACTACAACGTCCATAAAGTGACCAATCGACTTCCCAATTTTTCGGACTGAATATGTTTATAGGGGCATCAGTTCATTACTTTTATAATTTATTGCTCTCACGTGGTAATTTGTCAATTGTTGTTGATGTGTTTTTATTATGTATTTTTTCGTAACTTTTTTTTAGGGCTTAATTCTACGTTCTAGAAGGGGCTATTGGATATTTGGTTTTGTTCTATGAATGAAGAACACAGTGCAATTTATTATTATTTTCTTCCGTTCTATTATAAGAAATGTAAGTTGTTTGGTACCTTTTGCATTTGTTTTTATTTCGTATGCAAGTTTATTTTTGCTTTAGAAACTGAATTAGCCCAACACAAAGGATAATTGGTAGTTCTGAATTGTATACATAATTATTAGAATTGCCACATCAAATGATGGATACATACCTCATGTGATTCTACTCAAAAGGTTATTCTAGAAGATAAACACAAAGTAACATAACAAAACATTTAACTAGGTGGTTTACTATGTGTGAGGATGGATGTTTGACAGAGTACAGCATAACAAAATAATCGTCATGTAGGCATTGTAGTCCACAGATTCATAAGATGGTAGTTTTAAATGCATCTTAGCTGCATGATGTCAACTAACACAGAAGGAATGTCAGATCAAATGCAGCAAACATTTATTTATCGTCCTTTCAAAATGTACAAAATCAAGGTGCTACTCTACTGTTCATTGCCCTTGACTCATTATTATTATTGTCATTATTGTCATTATTATTATTATTATTATTATTATTATTATTATTATTATTGGACCCTGCTGGTCATTTATGAACATTTGAACATCTTGGCCATGTTCTGTTATAATCTCTACCTGGCACAGCCAGAAGAGGACTGGCCACCCCACATAACCTAGAGAGGAACCAGGCTTCGGCCTTTCTAGGGAGTGTTTCCTAACCACCGTGCTTCTATACCTGCATTGCTTGCTGTTTGGGGTTTTAGGCTGGGTTTCTGTACAGCACTGAGATATCAGCTGATGTATTAAGGGCTATATAAATAAATTTGATTTGACTTGGTGATGGAAGAGGAACATCCAACACGACACCTCTTTTATATACATTACATACCCATGCAACTCTACACTAGCCTGATCCCAGAACAGTGTGTGCTCTCAATATGAAGACGTGACATCACATTTCCTTTAATGAGTTGGTAAGAGATGGTCATTTTGCCCCTGAACAAGGCAGTTAACCTACTGTTCCTAGGCAGTCATTGAAAATTAGAATATGTTCTTAACTGACTTGCCTAGTTACATAACAGTAACATAAAAATGTAATTGCTGAGTCCAGGCTAAGTTGTGTTCCAATTGACCGTGTGGAAGAGTACTGCTTGGGCAATAGATTCTCCCCTTTTGTGCTAATTCATCTCCCAATATCTACAAAAGGGGGAGTGTCGAGACTATGGCTCACTTGTAAATGAATGGCAGGTCAAGTCCCTATCAAACCAGCTACCACTGCCTCTCTTCTCACTGACACTGAGCTATCCAAAGAAACCAGAAGAGAGCTGCCAATCTTCAGAAGAAGAAGAAACACAAAGTAGCCAGAAGTCAGAAACAGTCAGATTGAGAGTCAGAGCTACTAAGGCTTGAACACTGCCAGAGAGAACTGCCTTGATCATGAAGGCAAAGAGAGTCATTACTGTTTTCCTACTTGCACTAGTTACAAAACCCTCCTCAACTCTTGACATTCCAATCACTTCAACATCGGGCTGGGCGATATGGACAAAATATCATATCACCGTATTTAAAAAAAAAAAATGGAATGGTATGATGGTGCTTTATGTTTTGGAATATTACAAGTTGTAAATTAGTTTTATGACGAGTGCGTGACACTAGGGTGGCAACACAATTTCAATTGATCTTTCTCCATTCATATCGTTTCATACTGTTCAAGTCAACTTTAACCCATTTTTTTTTGGGGGGGGGGAATTTATCCATTTCTGCACTCATTTGAGATCATTTCCACACTGCCACAGGGCTGCACGATATGGGCAAAACATCTAGTCCTTATTTCAAACCAACTGTTGCAATTGTGACATGACTTGCGATTTAGACAAAACACTTGGGTGAACTGTTGGAATCATGGAAATGGAATGATTATTCTAATTCTATAATTACAATATAATAGTGGGCACTTTGAATACAGTGTTGCTTGACATGACAACAAAATTCATTTTATAAATTATCATACCATCTGTATTAATTGTGCGTTACCATAGAAGTATAATGCATGAAATAAATAAACCCCCCCCCCCGGTCAAAAGAGTTCTGTTGGTATTATATTGATTCATTAATTTATACACCAGTATGGGCAAGTTTCTGATAAAGTCAGAGGCAGGCTACTGTTGGTCGTAGTTTGTCTGCAACATCAAAGAAGAAGGGAATTAGTTAGTGAAAAAGGGATAATATTGTCTTCATTAATAGTACCGTTTTTTTTTTATCTTGTTTTGGTTCCATGTGTCGTCAACCTGAAATGTTGGAGAGAGTGAAATATATGTTAACCTAATCTTCGGCATTTTGTAATAATTTACAGTATTTATTGTTAAGAGGGTGTTGTGCTTGTTTCGGCCTGCAGAGGGAGCCGCTCAATCTGGTGGTTGCTATAGAGTCAGTTGAATGAGAGAGTCAAGCCAAATGAAAACTGCAGAGAGAAGCACCAGATAAACAATATAATTTTCAACGTTATTATCACGGTCAGCGAGTTATAAAGCATTGGATATGAAACTCCAAGTTCAGCTTTTGTGCTTTTTCCGCTATGAGCTAAAGGGGTTTTAGAGGATACTAGGCCTATGCTGTAATGGTTTTCTTTAGTTGAAAGAGAGGCGGACCAAAATGCAGCGTGGTTTCTATTCATGTTTCTTTAATAAAGAAAAACTATACATGAATAGACTACCAAAAACAATAAACGTGAGAAAACCTAAACAGCCCTATCTGGTGCAAACACAGAGACAGGAACAACCACCCACAAAACCCAACACCAAACAGGCTACCTAAATATGGTTCCCAATCAGAGACAATGACTAACACCTGCCTCTGATTGGAGAACCATATCAGGCCAAACATAGAACTAGACATGTAACATAGAATGCCCACTCATATCACACCCTTACCAACCAAAACATACAAAGCAAACTATGGTCAGGGTGTGACATATGCTTTGCCATTGCAGAGCGAGTAGTCAGTGTTGCATTATACAAGTGCCAAAAACTACTACTTTACCTGAAAAACAGTAGGAAACAGACCGTCATAATACACTGTAAACAACTACAATCCTTTCATGTTTCACTACATGCTGCTGCTACAAAACCAATGGCATTTTTCTTATTGTACCACCACGTTTCATTTGTGTGCCGTGGTAGCTATGTAAATGATTTATCTCTGTAAATTATAGATAAAACGTGTCAGTGCTCATCGGCCATAAACATTAAATTACACAAACCGGAAATTCCGCAATGAGTTGTTTGGAAGGAAGCAGTAGCTAACAGCAAGCATCTCAAAGCAATCACTATTTTCTTTCCCCTGCCTGCTATTCAGTGGAGAGGATGTGTGGTCCAAATCTGTGTTTAAGGATTTAAAGCATCTGTCTGATAGGGGCTCAAAACATGAGAATTGTGCATCACAGATAGACACCGCTGTTCAACTGGGATTACTGGCTACGCCTGACAAGTAGACGAGTCACCCCCTTTCACAACCAACAAATGGAGGAGAATAGGTACGTGCTTGCCAGAATTATACCGTGCATGGAAATTGTCTGGCAATGGTGAGACAGCACTGCAAAGTCGGCCGAATCCTGGATCCAGCTGTATTTTTTAGACCAATGTGTGAATGAAATTACAGGCTACAAAGGCATTTTGACGACCAACCCATTTTGAAGGGTACATCAAGAATGTTCCAAAACAAGCCTTTGGATTGTATGAATGACGTGTACAGAGAAGCTATAGCTAAAGGAGATGTCTGAGAGACTCTTTTTGCGTCTGTACAGGCAGATGAGACCACTGACATCTCCTGTAAATCACAGATGGTAACAGTGATACTGTCATTTTTGCAGACCTATCCTTCCTCACCCAAAAGACTAACTGACGAACAGAGGGGTGCCTAGGCCACCGGGTACACAATGGAACTTCAAAAGCAGAACCGTCAGTGCTGTATGGCAGGACCGTGAGGCACTGACCCAGTGCACGGAGGACATCCGCCCACAGCCTGGATGGGATGAGAGCACCATCAGCGAGGCTTATGTCCTGTCCATGAAACTCAAGGATCCCACATTTCTGCAACTGCTTGAGTTATTTTCCTTGGTCATGACAGAGGTGGATGTTTTGTACAATATAAATGCAGATATGAACCATCGATGCAGCAGAAATCGCCTGGGAGCAGTCATCAACTTCAAGGTGAACGTTCAAAACATTTGCGAGCAAACAAACACACTGGCCAAAGGACATGTTGATGCCACTGAACCAAGGTGGAAAAACACAACACTGCACCTGTTATGTTCCCCAGTATCTGTGTGTGTGTGTATTTCAGGAAATGGAATCTTGGATTCCTCAAGCAGCTGATTGGTTGGCCCCATCGATGATTTGCGCTCTGAACCCTCCCTCTCGTCAGGGGAAACAGCTGTCTTCAATTACCAACTCCTTCTGCAGGAGGGGAGAGTGTCTGTGATGTCATTTGTTGGTTGTTCGGCCATGACAGTTTTGTTGAGTATTTTGTAGCTGCTACTCCTGAGGTATGTGTTTTTTTGATTATTGAACTTGTTCACTTTAAGTTAGTAATTATTCTGTTTTATTTGTTCCTGTGGGGGGGGAAACACGCACCTTGGGAGTGTTTAGGCAAGAGGCCTGTGGGCACATGACCTGAAGTATTTAACCTGTAATGGCTGCGATCCCGACTCCATATGACAACTACCAGTGACAATAGAGGGCGCCAAATTCAAGCCACAGAAATCTCATTATTACAATACCTAAAACATAAGTGTCTTATATCATTTTAAAGCTATTCTTGTTGTTAATCCCACCAAAGTGTCCGATTTCAAATAGGCTTTACAAACTATTATGTTAGGTCTCCACCAAACCACAATAAGCTCAGCCATTTTCCAGCAAAATATAGCATTCACAAAAAAATCAAATTAATCACTAACCTTGAATTATTGTCATGCATAGGTGTAATAGGTGGCAGGGAAGTCAGGCGCAGGAGAGTAAAATGGAGTCTTTTAATAAAGTCCACATAGTATGCTCCATAACACTAAATGTACATAAAACATGGGTACGAGGACCCGACGCGCACCTATACAACACACTACACTGACAAAAAAAAAAATCTCTGACAAAGACATGAGGGGAAACAGAGGGTTAAATACACAACAGGTAATGAATGGGATTGAAAACAGGTGTGTGGGAAGACAAGACAAAACCAATGGAAAATGAAAAAAGGATCAATGATGGCTGGAAGACCGGTGATGTCGAACATCGCCCGAACAAGGAGAGGCAACGACTTCGGCAGAAGTTGTGACAATTATCTTCATCAGATGACACTCTTAGGACTTCATGATAGACAATACATGCATGTTTTGTTTGATAAAGTTCATATTTATATTTTTTTTAAATCTGAGTTTGCATTGGCGCGTTAGATTCACTAGTTCTGCTCGAAAATGTCTGTTATTTACGTCCAAATACCTTCTTTTGTTAGCGCGTTTGGTATACATATCCAAACGCTAATTCTGGTCAGCCGTTATATCGGAAAAAATTTCAAAAAGTGAAATTACCGGTCGAATCAATCATTAGGATGTTAACATATAGCTTCAATAAAGTTCCAACCGGAGTATTCCTCCTTGTCTACGTGAGCAATGACTACCATGAGGAAAAAGCGCGATCACAAAATGGCTGTACACATTACCAGGATGTGTACTGCGAGCATCCACTGACCAAATGACAAGTGTCTTCACTGACATTTACAACCTCTCCCTGTCCGAGTATGTAATACCAACATGTTCTAAGCAGACCATAGTGCCTGTGCCCAAGAACACCAAGGTAATCTGCCTAAATGACTACTGACCCGTAGCACTCACGTCTGTAGCCATGAAGTGCTTTGAAAGGCTGGTCATGGCTCACAACATCATTATCCCAGAAACCCTAGACCGACTCCAATTTGCATACCGCACCAACTCATCCACAGATGACGTAATCTCTATTCCACTCCACACTGCCCTTTTTTAAACATTTTTTTTTATTTAACTAGGCAAGTCTGTTAAGAACAAATTCTTATTTTCAATGACGGCCTAGGAACAGTGGGTTAACTGCCTGTTCAGGGGCAGAACTACAGATTTGTACCTTGTCAGCTCGGGGGTTTGAACTTGGACTTGTAACCGGAAGGTTGCAAGTCCAACGCTCTAACCACGAGGCCTTTCCCACCTGGACAAAAGGAACACCTATGTGAGAATGCTATTCATTGATTACAGCTCAGCATTCAAAACCATAGTGCCCTCAAAGCTCATCAATAAGCTAAGGATCCTGGGACTAAACACCCTCTGCAACTGGATCCTGGACTTCCTGATGGGCTGCCCCCAGGTGGTAAGGGTAGGTAACAACACATCCGCAATGCTGATCCTCAACACAGGGACCCCTCAGGGGTGTGTGCTCAGTCCTCTCCTGTACTCCCTGTTCACCCACAACTGCAGGGCCAGGCATGACTCCAATACCAAGTTCTCTGATGACACAACAGTGGTAGGCCTGATCACCGACAACGAGACAACTTATAGGGAGGAGGTCAGAGACCTGCCAGTGCGGTGCCAGGACAACAACCTCTCCCTCAACGTGATCAAGACAAAGGCGATTGTGGACTACAGGAAAAAGAGGACCAAGCACGCCCCCATTCTCATCGATTGGGCTGCAGTGGCGCAGGTTGAGAGCTTCAAGTTCATTGGTGTTCACGTCACCAACAAACGAACATGGTGCAAGCACACCAAGACAGTTGTGAAGAGGGCATGACAAAACCTTTCAAGACACAGCTGTTAACACTGCCAAAGGTGATTCTAACGTTTATTGACTCGGGTGTGAATACTTAGGGAAATGAGATATTTCTGTATTTCATTTTCAATACATTTGCAAAACATTTCTAAAAACGTGTTTTCACTTTGTCATTATGGGGTGTTACATGTAGATGGGTGAGAACTATTCAGGCTTTAACACAAAACGTTAAATAAATCCAGGGGAATGAAAACCAATAAGGCACTGTAACACAATGTGATATGAAGCAGAACATATTAATGATGGATATGTTACATTCTAGAACACTTGTTTCTGAAAACATTTTTAAAATCCAAACAAATAGCGCATGTAAACAAATGGGAAATAGCTGTAGGCTGCAATGGAATTTGTAGTATTGGCAACAACTACATACATTGCAGTACAGGAGTTATGTAAAAATGTATTTTAGCGTTCCACGGAAGGCCTGCGTCGGGACTAAAGTCCAATCCCTTTCAGGTGTTATTAGGGGAAGGACAAGGAAGCAAACTCGCAGAATTGAAGGGTTTTCTGGTGGCTGGAACAAATACACCGGTTGTATTCAGAGCACGTGACAAATCAAATTTGATCTGGTCTGATCTTTTCTTACTTTTTAATTCTGCATTGTTGTTCTGCAAAGTCTACACCTGTTATATTCGGAGCATGTGACAAATACATTTTTATTTAATTTCATTAATGCCACCTCACACCCACCGCCCTGACAACAGCGCCAACCCACCACCCTGACAACAGCGCCAACCCACCACCCTGACAACAGCGCCAACCCACCACCCTGACAACAGCGCCAACCCACCACCCTGACAACAGCGCCAACCCACCACCCTGACAACAGCGCCAACCCACCACCCTGACAACAGCGCCAACCCACTTGTGCTTGTTCTTGGCAGATGGTTAGAACACTGGAGAATGTGCAGACCCAGTTGAAGTCTGGAATTCGCTTAAAGCTTGTCAGGAGCTTAAACAATAAATAGATCTTATGAAAAGACAATAGATCAAACATTAAAAATGTAATAATATACAAAAGTGCAGTCTCCTCAGAGGGTGAAGGGGAGGACCATCCTCAGTGGATTTCATGAAATTAAAAATAGTGAAATATTTAAAGTTCCTTTTTTTAGTTAAAACTATACTAAATATAAAATCACATCACCAAATAATTGATTTAAACACACTGTTTTGCAATGTCTACAGTAGCCTCAACAGCACTCTGTAGGGTAGCACCATGGTGTAGCCAGAGGAAAGCTATAGTATACTTAACAAAAATGTAAACGTAAAGTGTTGGTCCCATGTATCATAAGCTGAAATAAAAGATCACAGAAATGTTCCATACCGACAAGTTTGTTTCTCTCAAATGTTGTGCATAAATGTGGTTACAATTTGTAGCTCCTGCAAAACCTTTTTGTATTGGTGGTTACATTTCATACTGCAATCCATTTTAAAACAATTTTTTGATGAGAGTTTGTTGATGTCAACCACCTGTATTCAATTGAGAGGTGTCATGAATATGCATAGCCATCTCAAGACAACCCCAATATAAAGGGTTCTCAAAGTTGCCAGGATGCGTCCTTGTTACGAATCCCTTTTGGCCCGACAGTCTAGGGGGGATGGTAATGAGACCCGTAACATAACTCAGTCAAATTATAATAGTGACAAAGTACAAGTGTGAACAAAATAACCAGGGCAACTGAAATCTACCGTCAAACTCAGGGTTTATTGTAAAACACACGGTAATGGGGGGGGGGGGGGGGGGCAAGAAAAGGGGCTGAGCCAGACCCAAGGAAAGAAACAATAAGTATAAAACCCCCTAAGCTACACTAGCCTACTTTAACAGCTAACTAACCAAAAATACAGTGGGTTGTCTGCCCAGTTCTAACTAGTGTATTTATCAAAGTATACCTACGGGTAGTGTGTGCCCATGGGCGACTTGTCTTGGTTTCCCCTTTTCCCACCAGCAATCAAACACCAAAACCAAAACAATACTCACAGGTGATGAAAGTGCTATGGAGGTGCTCAAACAAAAGAGAGGTCAATACACAACGAGAGCATAACCTACAGACATGGCATTTACAGAGAGATTGAGCTCTAGAGCAAACAACTGACAGGGTTTTTAAACCAAGGGAAAGGAACTGTGATTGGGTAGGAAACAGGAGGAGGTGTGTCTTCTGATTGATGATTGGATTGGTGACTGATTGGGGAGTGATGATTTTCACCTGTGAGGGGAGAAGGAGAGAAAAGAACACAGGATACACACACACACACACACACAGGATACACACACAGGATACTGGTATCCGTAACAGTCCGATTTGCATCAGTCCACTCATAAAATCCTCAGCATTACGAAACTTCTATTATGGTCAAATAAACCTCACGTAACAAAAAAGCCATTCATTTTTTTGTTGACCAAGTTTGACACTCTCATTGACCTCCATACAAAAACTATTTCTTTGGTCGGTGAAACAATGAAAAAACGCCACCTGCTGGATGGACATTTTCCGCCTCTCAATTTTCAATTCAATTTCAATTTAAGGGCTTTATTGGCAAGAGAAACAAATGTTTACAAGCAAGTGAAATTCATAATGAAGAAAAGTGAAATAAACAAAACATGTACAGGAGACATTACGCAAATCCAACTCCTCCTTTGGCAACCTTTCCTTCCAGTTCTCTGCTGCCAATGACTGGAACGAATTGCAAAAGTCACTAAAGCTGGAGACTTATATCTCCCTCACTAACTTTAAACATCAGCTGTCAGAGCAGCTTACCGATCACTGCACCTGTAAATAGCCCATCTGTAAACAGCCCACCCAACTACCTCATCCCCATAATGTTATTTATTTTTGCTCTTTTGCACCCAAGTATCACTATTTGCACATCATCATCTGCACATCTATCACTCCAGTGTTAATGCAAAAGTGTAATTATTTCGCCAATATAGCCTATTTATTGCCTTACCTCTCTAATCTTACTACATTTGCACATTTGATTTTTCTATGGTGTTATTGACTGTATGTTTGTTCATTCCATGTGTAACTCTTTGTTGTTGTTTTTGTCGCAATGGTTTGCTGTATCTTGTTCAGGTCGCAGTTGCAAATGAGAACTTGTTCTCAACTAGCTTACCTGGTTAAATAAAGGTGAAATAAAAAAAATTAAACACTCACAAAAGTTCCAAAAGAATAAAGACGTTTCAAATGTCATTATGTCTATATAAAGTGTTGTAATGATATGCAAATAGTTAAAGTACAAAAGGGAAAATAAATAAACATAAATATAGGTTGTATTTACGATAGTGTTTGTTCTTCACTGGTTACCCTTTTCTTGTGGCAACAGGTCACAAATCTTGCTGCTGTGATGGCACACTGGTATTTTATCAAAAGTTTATCAAAATTGGATTTGTTTTCGAATTCTGTGTAATCTGAGGGAAATATGTGTCTCTAATATGGTCAGACATTGGGTAGGAGGTTAGGAAGTGCAGCTCAGTTTCCACCTAATTTTGTGGGCAGTGTGCACACAGCCTGTCTTCTCTTGCGAGCCATGTCTGCCTACGGCGGCCTTTCTCAATAGCAAGGCTATGCTCACTGAGTCTGTACATAGTCAAAGCTTTCCTTAAGTTTGGGTCAGTCACAGTGGTCAGGTATTCTGCCACTGTGTACTCTCTGTGTAGGGCCAAATAGCATTCTAGTTTCTCTGTTTTTTTGTCAATTCTTTTTAATGTGTCAAGTAATTTTCTTTTTGTTTTCTCATGTTTTGGTTGGGTCTGATTATGTTGCTGTCCTGGGGCTCTGTAGGGTGTGTTTGTGAACAGAGCCCCAGGACCAGCTTGCTTAGGGGACTCTTCTCCAGGTTCATCTCTCTGTAGGTGATGGCTTTGTTATGGAAGGTTTGGGAATCAATTCCTTTTAGGTGGTTGTAGAATTTAACGTCTCTTTTCTGGATTTTGATCATTAGTGGGTATCGGCCTAATTCTGCTGCATGCCTTATTTGGTGTTTTACATTGTACACTGAGGATATTTTTTCAAAATTCTACATGCAGAGTCTCAATTTAGTGATTGTCAAATTTGTTGAATTCTTGGTTGGTGATCTCCAGACCTCACAACCATAAAGGTCAATGGGTTCTATAACTGATTCAAGTATTTTTAGCCAGTCACTACAAAGACACAGGCGTCTGTCCTAACTCAGTTGCCAGAGAGGAAAGAAACCGCTCATGGATTTAACCTTGAGGCCAATGGTGACTTTAAAACAGTTACAGTTTAATGGCTGTGATAGGAGAAAACTGAGGATGGATCAACAACATTGCAGTTACTCCACAATACTGACCTAAATGACAGAGTGAAAAGAAGGAAGCCTGTACAGAATAACAATATTCCAAAACATGCATCCTGTTTGCAACAAGGCACTAAAGTAAACCAGCAAAAAAATGTGTCAAAGAAATTAACTGTATGTCCTGAATACAAAGCGTTCTGTTTGGGGCAAATCTAACACAATATATCACTGAGTGCCACTTTCCATATTTTCAAGAATGGCTGTGTCTGCATCATGTTATGGGTATGGTTGTCATCGGCAAGGACTAGGGAGTTTTTTTCATGATAAAAATAAACAAAATAGAACTAAGCACAGGCCAAATCCTAGAGGAAAACCTGGTTCAGTCTGCTTTCCAACAGACACTAGGAGACAAATTCACCTTTCAGCAGGACAACAACCGAAAACACAAGCCCTAACACACTGGAGGTGCTTACCAAGACCACATTGAATGTTCCTGAGAGGTCTAGTTACAGTTTTGACTTAAATCGGCTTGAAAATCTATGGCAAGACTTGAAAATGTCTGTTAAGCAATGATCAACAACAAAATGTGGAAAAAATCAAGGGGTGTGAATACATTCTGAAGGCCCTGTAGCTAAATTAACCATTACCTTTGCCACAATATACTGACCCTACTGTTACTCTTGTACTCCCTACTGTTACCCCAAGCTGCACTGGGGTCGAAACGCAATCGTGGTCACATTAAGACACCATGGAGCCAGCGCGAGATATGGGTCAGAAAACATGCCTCAATGCAGGGATGGGATCGATCAATCAATCAAATGTATTTACATAGCCCTTCGTACATCAGCTGATATCTCAAAGTGCTGTACAGCAAGCAATGCAGGTGTAGAAGCACAGTGGCTAGGAAAAACTCCCTAGAAAGGCCAGATCCTAGGAAGAAACTTAGAGAGGATCTGAGGGGAGGCCAGTCCTCTTCTGGCTGTGCCGGGTGGAGATTATAACAGAACATGGCCAAGATGTTCAAACGTTCATAGATGACCAGCAGGCTCAGATAATAATAATCCCAGTGGTTGTAGAGGGTTCAACAGGTCAGCACCTCAGGAGTAAATGTCAGTTGGCTTTTCATAGCCGATAATTCAGAGTTGGAGACAGCAGGTGCCTCTGTACGATACATTTTACTATCATCCACACTGCTCCATCGAGAAGATTGAAACACTGCCCCTGTTTGTCCTCATGCTAGCTAACAGTAAACACAGCAGCCATTATGGAATGGCACAAAGGAGCTGATGGACTGACACTGCTATTTCAAAATGGCTGCGGAGGCTATTGCTAGCTAGCGTAAGGATGGAAAGGGACGTTTTCCAGGAAAACGAGCGGTATTTCCAGTACTTCTTGATGAAACAGTGTGGATAAAGGTGACATTTGGAGTACGGCGACGTATCCCATCCCTGCATTATGGTTTTCTGACCCATATCTCGCGCCGGCTCCATGGTGTCAATGTGACCACGACTGTGATCCGACCCCAGTGCAGCACAGTGTAAACACGTGTAACGGAAGGTTCTGTGTCTGTAGGCAACCATTACCTGAGCTAACCAACTCAACTTGGTGCTTGTTTCACACAGATTGGGGATGTTTGAGGAGTTGTGGTTATTCATTTAGATTAAAGATCAAAATAGCTAGCTACCATTTTGCTCCAAAGCCAGTACCCCATTCTGAGCTCTACCTGCAGTTATAGAACAGTTCAATAACTCACTTTTGTTTATTATCTACTCCACTTGCTTTGGCAATGTTAACATATGTTTCTCATGCCAATAAAGCCCCTTGAATTGAAATGGAATGGAATTGAACTCTGTAGAACAGTTCCAGAACTCTGTTCGCTAAGTAGATAGAATGCTTTGGAACAGTCTATCAGTGTCTATGTTCCATCTATCTCTCTCAGTGTTGTGAAGCCCCATGTTGCAACCATTAAGGAGATGGCCAAGTTCCACACAGACTCACGCTACCTGGAGCACCTCCACAAAATCAGCCAGGACGGAGACAATGATGACCCCCAGTCCGGAGACTTTGGCCTGGGTAAAAAGAGAGGGAAGGACAGGGTCCCTGGGGCTTAGTTTGACAGACATCAATAAATTAGAGAGAGAGAGAGAGAGAGAGGGAGAGAGATGGGAGGGAGTACCATTTCATGTAATGTTGTTTTGCTGGCAGTAGAGGGGGCTCTAAAACCAATACAAATGACCCACGTCCCATTGCCTCCACAGGGCAAAAGGTTGATTGACAACACACTAAATATCTACATTAAAATCCCTCCAGTTATATATTTGAAGATATAAATAACAGATTAATGCTGACGGCCCTTATAAGTTACTGATGTTATCTAGGTCTGTGGGTGGGTGTCTGTAGGAAGGATACAACCCCAGTCTGGCATCATTGGATGGAGAACACTCATCTTCTGCCAACCTTTCTCTTAGAAAAACTGCTCAATCTCACTTTATGTGTTTTCCTCTGTCTTCCCCATCTCTCCATGTCCCCCTCCAACACCCTTCCTTTTCATTGTCTCTCCTTCTCTTCCTCCCTTTGTTTCTCCTCCACACCCCTGTCTCGTCCTTCCTCCCATCCTTCCCCTCTCTCTTGGTCTTTGTCACTCTCACTTCTCCTCCCTCTCACCCATTGTCTCTCTCTCTCACTTCTCCTCCCTCTCACCCATTGTCTCTCTCTCTCTCACTTCTCCTCCCTCTCACCCATTGTCTCTCTCTCTCTCACTTCTCCTCCCTCTCACCCATTGTCTCTCTCTCTCACACCCATTGTCTCTCTCTCTCTCACCCATTGTCTCTCTCTCTCACCCATTGTCTCTCTCGCTCTCACCCATTGTCTCTCTCTCTCTCTCTACCTCTCTCTCTACCTCTCTCTCTACCTCTCTCTCTACCTCTCTCTACCTCTCTCTACCTCTCTCTCTACCTCTCTCTCTACCTCTCTCTCTACCTCTCTCTCTACCTCTCTCTACCTCTCTCTCTACCTCTCTCTCACTCTCTCTCCCCCCTTCTCCTTTACCTTATCACTTCCTCCCTCCATCTCTCTTTCCTCCCTCTCCATCCAAACACCATCCCTTTCTTTCTCCCTCACCCCTATACCCCCCACCCCCCATTCCTCTATCCCCCTCTTCCCAGGTTATGACTCTTCAGTGGTGGAGGGTATCTATGACTATGCTGCAGCGGTGGGTGGTGCCACCCTGACAGCCCCCCAGTGCCTGCTGGATAAGAGGGGTGAGGTGGCCATCGACTGGTCAGGAGGCTGGTACCATGCCAAGAAGTAAGAGGACAGGGGAAGGACCAGGGGAAATGCTGATGAGTGATTTATATGAGAAAAACAATTAAATGTTGTTGAATAAATTATGTTAGTTGGAGGTCCTCTAATTGTTGGTACTTTCTGTCCTCACAAACTCTCACTTCATTTCCTGTCCTTGTCTTTCTCTCTGTCTCTTACCCTCTTGTCTCTGCATCTGTCTGGGCCTGTTTCTCTCTATCTGTGCCTGTTAAACCTTTCTTTCTCTCGCTCTCTCTCTCTCCCTCTCTCTCGCTAACTCTCTCCACTGTAAGTGGATACAAAAGTTTGATTGTACATTTTTTTGTCTGTCAATAAGATGTGTTTTTGTGTATTTTTAGAGAATAATGTAATGTTTCTCTCAGGTGTGGAAGTTTTACCTCTAAAGGGATGACTGCTACATGATGACTGACTATCACACACACACACACACACACACACACACACACACACACACACACACACACACACACACACACACACACACACACACACACACACACACACACACTGTGATACCTAAGAGACTTGAAACACCCCCCACAGACCCATAGTAGCAACGTCTCTCTGGATGACTCAGGGCTGGGTAAAGGTAAACCTCTGGATGACTCAGGGCTGGGTAAAGGTAAACCTCTGGATGACTCAGGGCTGGGTAAAGGTAAACCTCTGGATGACTCAGGGCTGGGTAAAGGTACGTCTCTCTGGATGACTCAGGGCTGGGTAAAGGTAAACCTCTGGATGACTCAGGGCTGGGTAAAGGTACGTCTCTCTGGATGACTCAGGGCTGGGTAAAGGTAAACCTCTGGATGACTCAGGGCTGGGTAAAGGTAAACCTCTAGATGACTCAGGGCTGGGTAAAGGTAAACCTCTGGATGACTCAGGGCTGGGTAAAGGTAAACCTCTAGATGACTCAGGGCTGGGTAAAGGTAAACCTCTGGATGACTCAGGGCTGGGTAAAGGTAAACCTCTGGATGACTCAGGGCTGGGTAAAGGTAAACCTCTGGATGACTCAGGGCTGGGTAAAGGTAAACCTCTAGATGACTCAGGGCTGGGTAAAGGTAAACCTCTGGATGACTCAGGGCTGGGTAAAGGTAAACCTCTGGATGACTCAGGGCTGGGTAAAGGTACGTCTCTCTGGATGACTCAGGGCTGGGTAAAGGTACGTCTCTCTGGATGACTCAGGGCTGGGTAAAGGTAAACCTCTGGATGACTCAGGGCTGGGTAAAGGTACGTCTCTCTGGATGACTCAGGGCTGGGTAAAGGTAAACCTCTGGATGACTCAGGGCTGGGTAAAGGTACGTCTCTCTGGATGACTCAGGGCTGGGTAAAGGTACGTCTCTCTGGATGACTCAGGGCTGGGTAAAGGTAAACCTCTGGATGACTCAGGGCTGGGTAAAGGTAAACCTCTGGATGACTCAGGGCTGGGTAAAGGTAAACCTCTGGATGACTCAGGGCTGGGTAAAGGTAAACCTCTAGATGACTCAGGGCTGGGTAAAGGTAAACCTCTGGATGACTCAGGGCTGGGTAAAGGTAAACCTCTGGATGACTCAGGGCTGGGTAAAGGTAAACCTCTGGATGACTCAGGGCTGGGTAAAGGTAAACCTCTGGATGACTCAGGGCTGGGTAAAGGTAAACCTCTGGATGACTCAGGGCTGGGTAAAGGTAAACCTCTGGATGACTCAGGGCTGGGTAAAGGTAAACCTCTGGATGACTCAGGGCTGGGTAAAGGTAAACCTCTGGATGACTCAGGGCTGGGTAAAGGTAAACCTCTGGATGACTCAGGGCTGGGTAAAGGTACGTCTCTCTGGATGACTCAGGGCTGGGTAAAGGTACGTCTCTCTGGATGACTCAGGGCTGGGTAAAGGTACGTCTCTCTGGATGACTCAGGGCTGGGTAAAGGTAAACCTCTGGATGACTCAGGGCTGGGTAAAGGTAAACCTCTAGATGACTCAGGGCTGGGTAAAGGTAAACCTCTAGATGACTCAGGGCTGGGTAAAGGTAAACCTCTGGATGACTCAGGGCTGGGTAAAGGTAAACCTCTAGATGACTCAGGGCTGGGTAAAGGTAAACCTCTAGATGACTCAGGGCTGGGTAAAGGTAAACCTCTGGATGACTCAGGGCTGGGTAAAGGTAAACCTCTGGATGACTCAGAGCTGGGTAAAGGTAAACCTCTAGATGACTCAGGGCTGGGTAAAGGTAAACCTCTAGATGACTCAGGGCTGGGTAAAGGTAAACCTCTGGATGACTCAGGGCTGGGTAAAGGTAAACCTCTGGATGACTCAGGGCTGGGTAAAGGTAAACCTCTGGATGACTCAGGGCTGGGTAAAGGGGCTGGGTAAGGTAAACCTCTGGATGACTCAGGGCTGGGTAAAGGTAAACCTCTGGATGACTCAGGGCTGGGTAAAGGTAAACCTCTAGATGACTCAGGGCTGGGTAAAGGTAAACCTCTGGATGACTCAGGGCTGGGTAAAGGTAAACCTCTAGATGACTCAGGGCTGGGTAAAGGTAAACCTCTGGATGACTCAGGGCTGGGTAAAGGTAAACCTCTGGATGACTCAGGGCTGGGTAAAGGTAAACCTCTGGATGACTCAGGGCTGGGTAAAGGTAAACCTCTGGATGACTCAGGGCTGGGTAAAGGTAAACCTCTGGATGACTCAGGGCTGGGTAAAGGTAAACCTCTGGATGACTCAGGGCTGGGTAAAGGTAAACCTCTGGATGACTCAGGGCTGGGTAAAGGTACGTCTCTCTGGATGACTCAGGGCTGGGTAAAGGTAAACCTCTGGATGACTCAGGGCTGGGTAAAGGTAAACCTCTGGATGACTCAGGGCTGGGTAAAGGTAAACCTCTGGATGACTCAGGGCTGGGTACAGGTACGTGTCTCTGGATGACTCAGGGCTGGGTAAAGGTAAACCTCTGGATGACTCAGGGCAGGGTAAAGGTACGTCTCTCTGGATGACTCAGGGCTGGGTAAAGGTAAACCTCTGGATGACTCAGGGCTGGGTAAAGGTACGTGTCTCTGGATGACTCAGGGCTGGGTAAAGGTAAACCTCTGGATGACTCAGGGCAGGGTAAAGGTACGTCTCTCTGGATGACTCAGGGCTGGGTAAAGGTAAACCTCTGGATGACTCAGGGCTGGGTAAAGGTAAACCTCTGGATGACTCAGGGCTGGGTAAAGGTAAACCTCTGGATGACTCAGGGCTGGGTACAGGTAAACCTCTGGATGACTCAGGGCTGGGTAAAGGTAAACCTCTGGATGACTCAGGGCTGGGTAAAGGTAAACCTCTGGATGACTCAGGGCTGGGTAAAGGTAAACCTCTGGATGACTCAGGGCTGGGTAAAGGTAAACCTCTGGATGACTCAGGGCTGGTTAAAGGTAAACCTCTGGATGACTCAGGGCTGGGTAAAGGTACGTCTCTCTGGATGACTCAGGGCTGGGTAAAGGTAAACCTCTGGATGACTCAGGGCTGGGTAAAGGTAAACCTCTGGATGACTCAGGGCTGGGTAAAGGTAAACCTCTGGATGACTCAGGGCTGGGTAAAGGTAAACCTCTGGATGACTCAGGGCTGGGTAAAGGTAAACCTCTGGATGACTCAGGGCTGGGTAAAGGTAAACCTCTGGATGACTCAGGGCTGGGTTAAGGTAAACCTCTAGATGACTCAGGTCTGGGTAAAGGTATGTCTCTCTGGGTGACTCAGGGCTGGGTAAAGGTACGTCTCTCTGGATGACTCAGGGCTGGGTAAAGGTACGTCTCTCTGGATGACTCAGGGCTGGGTAAAGGTAAACCTCTGGATGACTCAGGGCTGGGTAAAGGTAAACCTCTGGATGACTCAGGGCTGGGTAAAGGTAAACCTCTGGATGACTCAGGGCTGGGTAAAGGTAAACCTCTGGATGACTCAGGGCTGGGTAAAGGTAAACCTCTGGATGACTCAGGGCTGGGTAAAGGTACGTCTCTCTGGATGACTCAGGGCTGGGTAAAGGTACGTCTCTCTGGATGACTCAGGGCTGGGTAAAGGTACGTCTCTCTGGATGACTCAGGGCTGGGTAAAGGTACGTCTCTCTGGATGACTCAGGGCTGGGTCAAGGTACGTCTCTCTGGATGACTCAGGGCTGGGTAAAGGTACGTGTCTCTGGATGACTCAGGGCTGGGTAAAGGTAAACCTCTGGATGACTCAGGGCTGGGTAAAGGTACGTCTCTCTGGATGACTCAGGGCTGGGTAAAGGTACGTCTCTCTGGATGACTCAGGGCTGGGTAAAGGTACGTCTCTCTGGATGACTCAGGGCTGGGTAAAGGTAAACCTCTGGATGACTCAGGGCTGGGTAAAGGTACGTCTCTCTGGATGACTCAGGGCTGGGTAAAGGTACGTCTCTCTGGATGACTCAGGGCTGGGTAAAGGTAAACCTCTGGATGACTCAGGGCTGGGTAAAGGTAAACCTCTGGATGACCCAGGGCTGGGTAAAGGTACGTGTCTCTGGATGACTCAGGGCTGGGTAAAGGTACGTGTCTCTGGATGACTCAGGGCTGGGTAAAGGTACGTCTCTCTGGATGACTCAGGGCTGGGTAAAGGTACGTGTCTCTGGATGACTCAGGGCTGGGTAAAGGTACGTCTCTCTGGATGACTCAGGGCTGGCTAAAGGTAAACCTCTAGATGACTCAGGGCTGGGTAAAGGTAAACCTCTGGATGACTCAGGGCTGGGTAAAGGTAAACCTCTGGATGACTCAGGGCTGGGTACAGGTACGTCTCTCTGGATGACTCAGGGCTGGGTAAAGGTAAACCTCTAGATGACTCAGGGCTGGGTAAAGGTAAACCTCTGGATGACTCAGGGCTGGGTAAAGGTAAACCTCTGGATGACTCAGGGCTGGGTACAGGTACGTCTCTCTGGATGACTCAGGGCTGGGTAAAGGTAAACCTCTGGATGACTCAGGGCTGGGTAAAGGTAAACATCTGGATGACTCAGGGCTGGGTAAAGGTACGTCTCTCTGGATGACTCAGGGCTGGGTAAAGGTACGTCTCTCTGGATGACTCAGGGCTGGGTAAAGGTAAACCTCTGGATGACTCAGGGCTGGGTACAGGTACGTCTCTCTGGATGACTCAGGGCTGGGTAAAGGTACGTCTCTCTGGATGACTCAGGGCTGGGTAAAGGTAAACCTCTGGATGACTCAGGGCTGGGTAAAGGTAAACCTCTGGATGACTCAGGGCTGGGTAAAGGTAAACCTCTGGATGACTCAGGGCTGGGTAAAGGTACGTCTCTCTGGATGACTCAGGGCTGGGTAAAGGTACGTCTCTCTGGATGACTCAGGGCTGGGTAAAGGTACGTCTCTCTGGATGACTCAGGGCTGGGTAAAGGTAAACCTCTGGATGACTCAGGGCTGGGTAAAGGTAAACCTCTGGATGACTCAGGGCTGGGTAAAGGTACGTCTCTCTGGATGACTCAGGGCTGGGTAAAGGTAAACCTCTGGATGACTCAGGGCTGGGTAAAGGTAAACCTCTGGATGACTCAGGGCTGGGTAAAGGTAAACCTCTGGATGACTCAGGGCTGGGTAAAGGTACGTCTCTCTGGATGACTCAGGGCTGGGTAAAGGTAAACCTCTGGATGACTCAGGGCTGGGTAAAGGTAAACCTCTGGATGACTCAGGGCTGGGTAAAGGTAAACCTCTGGATGACTCAGGGCTGGGTAAAGGTACGTCTCTCTGGATGACTCAGGGCTGGGTAAAGGTAAACCTCTGGATGACTCAGGGCTGGGTAAAGGTAAACCTCTGGATGACTCAGGGCTGGGTAAAGGTACGTCTCTCTGGATGACTCAGGGCTGGGTAAAGGTAAACCTCTAGATGACTCAGGGCTGGGTAAAGGTAAACCTCTGGATGACTCAGGGCTGGGTAAAGGTATGTCTCTCTGGATGACTCAGGGCTGGGTAAAGGTAAACCTCTGGATGACTCAGGGCTGGGTAAAGGTAAACCTCTGGATGACTCAGGGCTGGGTAAAGGTAAACCTCTGGATGACTCAGGGCTGGGTAAAGGTAAACCTCTGGATGACTCAGGGCTGGGTAAAGGTAAACCTCTGGATGACTCAGGGCTGGGTAAAGGTAAACCTCTGAATGACTCAGGGCTGGGTACAGTTACGTCTCTCTGGATGACTCAGGGCTGGGTAAAGGTAAACCTCTGGATGACTCAGGGCTGGGTCAAGGTACGTCTCTCTGGATGACCCAGGGCTGGGTAAAGGTACGTGTCTCTGGATGACTCAGGGCTGGGTAAAGGTAAACCTCTAGATGACTCAGGGCTGGGTAAAGGTAAACCTCTGGATGACTCAGGGCTGGGTAAAGGTAAACCTCTGGATGACTCAGGGCTGGGTACAGGTACGTCTCTCTGGATGACTCAGGGCTGGGTAAAGGTAAACCTCTGGATGACTCAGGGCTGGGTAAAGGTAAACCTCTGGATGACTCAGGGCTGGGTAAAGGTAAACCTCTGGATGACTCAGGGCTGGGTAAAGGTAAACCTCTGGATGACTCAGGGCTGGGTAAAGGTAAACCTCTGGATGACTCAGGGCTGGGTAAAGGTAAACCTCTGGATGACTCAGGGCTGGGTAAAGGTACGTCTCTCTGGATGACTCAGGGCTGGGTAAAGGTAAACCTCTAGATGACTCAGGGCTGGGTAAAGGTAAACCTCTGGATGACTCAGGGCTGGGTAAAGGTACGTCTCTCTGGATGACTCAGGGCTGGGTAAAGGTAAACCTCTGGATGACTCAAGGCTGGGTAAAGGTAAACCTCTGGATGACTCAGGGCTGGGTAAAGGTAAACCTCTGGATGACTCAGGGCTGGGTAAAGGTACGTCTCTCTGGATGACTCAGGGCTGGGTAAAGGTACGTCTCTCTGGATGACTCAGGGCTGGGTAAAGGTAAACCTCTGGATGACTCAGGGCTGGGTAAAGGTAAACCTCTGGATGACTCAGGGCTGGGTCAAGGTACGTCTCTCTGGATGACTCAGGGCTGGGTAAAGGTAAACCTCTGGATGACTCAGGGCTGGGTAAAGGTAAACCTCTGGATGACTCAGGGCTGGGTAAAGGTAAACCTCTGGATGACTCAGGGCTGGGTAAAGGTACGTCTCTCTGGATGACTCAGGGCTGGGTAAAGGTAAACCTCTGGATGACTCAGGGCTGGGTAAAGGTAAACCTCTGGATGACTCAGGGCTGGGTAAAGGTAAACCTCTGGATGACTCAGGGCTGGGTAAAGGTACGTCTCTCTGGATGACTCAGGGCTGGGTAAAGGTAAACCTCTGGATGACTCAGGGCTTGGTAAAGGTAAACCTCTGGATGACTCAGGGCTGGGTAAAGGTAAACCTCTGGATGACTCAGGGCTGGGTAAAGGTACGTCTCTCTGGATGACTCAGGGCTGGGTAAAGGTACGTCTCTCTGGATGACTGAGGGCTGGGTAAAGGTACGTCTCTCTGGATGACTCAGGGCTGGGTAAAGGTAAACCTCTGGATGACTCAGGGCTGGGTAAAGGTAAACCTCTGGATGACTCAGGGCTGGGTAAAGGTAAACCTCTGGATGACTCAGGGCTGGGTAAAGGTAAACCTCTGGATGACTCAGGGCTGGGTAAAGGTACGTCTCTCTGGATGACTCAGGGCTGGGTAAAGGTACGTCTCTCTGGATGACTCAGGGCTGGGTAAAGGTACGTCTCTCTGGATGACTCAGGGCTGGGTAAAGGTAAACCTCTGGATGACTCAGGGCTGGGTAAAGGTAAACCTCTGGATGACTCAGGGCTGGGTAAAGGTACGTCTCTCTGGATGACTCAGGGCTGGGTAAAGGTACGTCTCTCTGGATGACTCAGGGCTGGGTAAAGGTACGTCTCTCTGGATGACTCAGGGCTGGGTAAAGGTACGTCTCTCTGGATGACTCAGGGCTGGGTCAAGGTACGTCTCTCTGGATGACTCAGGGCTGGGTAAAGGTACGTGTCTCTGGATGACTCAGGGCTGGGTAAAGGTAAACCTCTGGATGACTCAGGGCTGGGTAAAGGTACGTCTCTCTGGATGACTCAGGGCTGGGTAAAGGTACGTCTCTCTGGATGACTCAGGGCTGGGTAAAGGTACGTCTCTCTGGATGACTCAGGGCTGGGTAAAGGTAAACCTCTGGATGACTCAGGGCTGGGTAAAGGTAAACCTCTGGATGACCCAGGGCTGGGTAAAGGTACGTGTCTCTGGATGACTCAGGGCTGGGTAAAGGTACGTGTCTCTGGATGACTCAGGGCTGGGTAAAGGTACGTCTCTCTGGATGACTCAGGGCTGGGTAAAGGTACGTGTCTCTGGATGACTCAGGGCTGGGTAAAGGTACGTCTCTCTGGATGACTCAGGGCTGGCTAAAGGTAAACCTCTAGATGACTCAGGGCTGGGTAAAGGTAAACCTCTGGATGACTCAGGGCTGGGTAAAGGTAAACCTCTGGATGACTCAGGGCTGGGTACAGGTACGTCTCTCTGGATGACTCAGGGCTGGGTAAAGGTAAACCTCTAGATGACTCAGGGCTGGGTAAAGGTAAACCTCTGGATGACTCAGGGCTGGGTAAAGGTAAACCTCTGGATGACTCAGGGCTGGGTACAGGTACGTCTCTCTGGATGACTCAGGGCTGGGTAAAGGTAAACCTCTGGATGACTCAGGGCTGGGTAAAGGTAAACATCTGGATGACTCAGGGCTGGGTAAAGGTACGTCTCTCTGGATGACTCAGGGCTGGGTAAAGGTACGTCTCTCTGGATGACTCAGGGCTGGGTAAAGGTAAACCTCTGGATGACTCAGGGCTGGGTAAAGGTAAACCTCTGGATGACTCAGGGCTGGGTAAAGGTAAACCTCTGGATGACTCAGGGCTGGGTAAAGGTACGTCTCTCTGGATGACTCAGGGCTGGGTAAAGGTACGTCTCTCTGGATGACTCAGGGCTGGGTAAAGGTACGTCTCTCTGGATGACTCAGGGCTGGGTAAAGGTAAACCTCTGGATGACTCAGGGCTGGGTAAAGGTAAACCTCTGGATGACTCAGGGCTGGGTAAAGGTACGTCTCTCTGGATGACTCAGGGCTGGGTAAAGGTAAACCTCTGGATGACTCAGGGCTGGGTAAAGGTAAACCTCTGGATGACTCAGGGCTGGGTAAAGGTAAACCTCTGGATGACTCAGGGCTGGGTAAAGGTACGTCTCTCTGGATGACTCAGGGCTGGGTAAAGGTAAACCTCTGGATGACTCAGGGCTGGGTAAAGGTAAACCTCTGGATGACTCAGGGCTGGGTAAAGGTAAACCTCTGGATGACTCAGGGCTGGGTAAAGGTACGTCTCTCTGGATGACTCAGGGCTGGGTAAAGGTAAACCTCTGGATGACTCAGGGCTGGGTAAAGGTAAACCTCTGGATGACTCAGGGCTGGGTAAAGGTACGTCTCTCTGGATGACTCAGTGCTGGGTAAAGGTAAACCTCTAGATGACTCAGGGCTGGGTAAAGGTAAACCTCTGGATGACTCAGGGCTGGGTAAAGGTATGTCTCTCTGGATGACTCAGGGCTGGGTAAAGGTAAACCTCTGGATGACTCAGGGCTGGGTAAAGGTAAACCTCTGGATGACTCAGGGCTGGGTAAAGGTAAACCTCTGGATGACTCAGGGCTGGGTAAAGGTAAACCTCTGGATGACTCAGGGCTGGGTAAAGGTAAACCTCTGGATGACTCAGGGCTGGGTAAAGGTAAACCTCTGGATGACTCAGGGCTGGGTCAAGGTACGTCTCTCTGGATGACCCAGGGCTGGGTAAAGGTACGTGTCTCTGGATGACTCAGGGCTGGGTAAAGGTAAACCTCTAGATGACTCAGGGCTGGGTAAAGGTAAACCTCTGGATGACTCAGGGCTGGGTAAAGGTAAACCTCTGGATGACTCAGGGCTGGGTACAGGTACGTCTCTCTGGATGACTCAGGGCTGGGTAAAGGTAAACCTCTGGATGACTCAGGGCTGGGTAAAGGTAAACCTCTGGATGACTCAGGGCTGGGTAAAGGTAAACCTCTGGATGACTCAGGGCTGGGTAAAGGTAAACCTCTGGATGACTCAGGGCTGGGTAAAGGTAAACCTCTGGATGACTCAGGGCTGGGTAAAGGTACGTCTCTCTGGATGACTCAGGGCTGGGTAAAGGTAAACCTCTAGATGACTCAGGGCTGGGTAAAGGTAAACCTCTGGATGACTCAGGGCTGGGTAAAGGTACGTCTCTCTGGATGACTCAGGGCTGGGTAAAGGTAAACCTCTGGATGACTCAGGGCTGGGTAAAGGTAAACCTCTGGATGACTCAGGGCTGGGTAAAGGTAAACCTCTGGATGACTCAGGGCTGGGTAAAGGTACGTCTCTCTGGATGACTCAGGGCTGGGTAAAGGTACGTCTCTCTGGATGACTCAGGGCTGGGTAAAGGTAAACCTCTGGATGACTCAGGGCTGGGTAAAGGTAAACCTCTGGATGACTCAGGGCTGGGTCAAGGTACGTCTCTCTGGATGACTCAGGGCTGGGTAAAGGTAAACCTCTGGATGACTCAGGGCTGGGTAAAGGTAAACCTCTGGATGACTCAGGGCTGGGTAAAGGTAAACCTCTGGATGACTCAGGGCTGGGTAAAGGTACGTCTCTCTGGATGACTCAGGGCTGGGTAAAGGTAAACCTCTGGATGACTCAGGGCTGGGTAAAGGTAAACCTCTGGATGACTCAGGGCTGGGTAAAGGTAAACCTCTGGATGACTCAGGGCTGGGTAAAGGTACGTCTCTCTGGATGACTCAGGGCTGGGTAAAGGTAAACCTCTGGATGACTCAGGGCTTGGTAAAGGTAAACCTCTGGATGACTCAGGGCTGGGTAAAGGTAAGGTAAACCTCTGGATGACTCAGGGCTGGGTAAAGGTACGTCTCTCTGGATGACTCAGGGCTGGGTAAAGGTACGTCTCTCTGGATGACTGAGGGCTGGGTAAAGGTACGTCTCTCTGGATGACTCAGGGCTGGGTAAAGGTAAACCTCTGGATGACTCAGGGCTGGGTAAAGGTAAACCTCTGGATGACTCAGGGCTGGGTAAAGGTAAACCTCTGGATGACTCAGGGCTGGGTAAAGGTAAACCTCTGGATGACTCAGGGCTGGGTAAAGGTACGTCTCTCTGGATGACTCAGGGCTGGGTAAAGGTACGTCTCTCTGGATGACTCAGGGCTGGGTAAAGGTACGTCTCTCTGGATGACTCAGGGCTGGGTAAAGGTAAACCTCTGGATGACTCAGGGCTGGGTAAAGGTAAACCTCTGGATGACTCAGGGCTGGGTAAAGGTAAACCTCTGGATGACTCAGGGCTGGGTAAAGGTACGTCTCTCTGGATGACTCAGGGCTGGGTAAAGGTAAACCTCTGGATGACTCAGGGCAGGGTAAAGGTACGTCTCTCTGGATGACTCAGGGCTGGGTAAAGGTACGTCTCTCTGGATGACTCAGGGCTGGGTAAAGGTAAACCTCTGGATGACTCAGGGCTGGGTAAAGGTACGTCTCTCTGGATGACTCAGGGCTGGGTAAAGGTAAACCTCTGGATGACTCAGGGCTGGGTAAAGGTAAACCTCTGGATGACTCAGGGCTGGGTAAAGGTAAACCTCTGGATGACTCAGGGCTGGGTAAAGGTAAACCTCTGGATGACTCAGGGCTGGGTAAAGGTAAACCTCTGGATGACTCAGGGCTGGGTAAAGGTAAACCTCTGGATGACTCAGGGCTGGGTAAAGGTAAACCTCTGGATGACTCAGGGCTGGGTAAAGGTAAACCTCTGGATGACTCAGGGCTGGGTAAAGGTAAACCTCTGGATGACTCATGGCTGGGTACAGGCCTCTTTGAGACAAAACCATTTCCGTAACGCTTAACATTGTCAGTAACATTTAACAAAAAGCTAGGGTTGCATGTTCATTGTATTGTTGAGTTTTTGCAACTGCAGAGAAAATACAAATGTTTTTGTTTAGTAAAATTATAACATTGTCCATTCTACGGTTTACATGTTAGCGTACATATTGCATTGGATGAAGTTGTCAGTCTGTAATTATTGTAATTGTTATAGTCAGATTAATTTACAGCATATGATATGTTAGATTAAATACTAAAGGTGTGATTGTTGTTGCCGTCATCAGTGTGATAAAGGAGGTGCAGCCGTTGTTTAACCCGGAAACAGTTGGGAGTTGACCCCATGGCTGGTGACCCCATGTGTTCCTTCAACATGACCCCTGTAAGGAGGGCACAGTATTTACGACACGTACTAGACTAGCACCTACCCACACTACCACTGGTACGTCTGACACACACACACACACACACACACACACACACACACACACACACACACACACACACACACACACACACACACACACACACACACACACACACACTACAATCCTTCTATTTATCCTCCCTTACTCTCTCCCTCATCTCTCTTTTTCTTGCTCTCCTTCTCCTGATCTCTCTACTGCTTTCTCCCCTTCATTCTCTCTCTCCCTCCCCTCCCCCTCTCTCGCTCTCTTTCACTCTCTTTCTCTTTCCCTCTCCCTCCAACCCCCCTCTCTCACTCTCTCTCGGTCTCTTTCTCTTTCTCTCTCTCCCTTCCCCCTCTCTCGCTCTCTCTCTCCCTCCCCACTCTCTGTTTCTCCCCACATCTTTCTCCCCTCTCTCTCGGTCTCTTTCTCTTTCTCCCTCCCCCCTCTCTCCCTCTCTCTCCCCCTCCCGCCCCTTCTCTCTAGGAGGGTATAACCTAGTCAACACGACTCGTTGTTGAACCTACCTGACTGTGTCCATCCTGGGACAAACACTAGCCTCTGAGATACCTGACCACGAGGTAGGACTACATCTGAGATACCTGACCACGAGGTAGGACTACATCTGAGATACCTGACCACGAGGTAGGACTACATCTGAGATACCTGACCACGAGGTAGGACTACATCTGAGATACCTGACCACGAGGTAGGACTACATCTGAGATACCTGACCACGAGGTAGGACTACATCTGAGATACCTGACCACGAGGTAGGACTACATCTGAGATACCTGACCACGAGGTAGGACTACATCTGAGATACCTGACCACGAGGTAGGACTACATCTGAGATACCTGACCACGAGGTAGGACTACATCTGAGATACCTGACCACGAGGTAGGACTACATCTGAGATACCTGACCACGAGGTAGGACTACATCTGAGATACCTGACCACGAGGTAGGACTACATCTGAGATACCTGACCACGAGGTAGGACTACATCTGAGATACCTGACCACGAGGTAGGACTACATCTGAGATACCTGACCACGAGGTAGGACTACATCTGAGATACCTGACCACGAGGTAGGACTACATCTGAGATACCTGACCACGAGGTAGGACTACATCTGAGATACCTGACCACGAGGTAGGACTACATCTGAGATACCTGACCACGAGGTAGGACTACATCTGAGATACCTGACCACGAGGTAGGACTACATCTGAGATACCTGACCACGAGGTAGGACTACATCTGAGATACCTGACCACGAGGTAGGACTACATCGCACAGCCCCTAACACACACACACCTTGTGGTCCGTCTTCGCTGAGTCATTCCCTCTAATCAAAGATGGCTGCCGGGCCTCAATAAAGGGGTTTGTTTCCAGGTGAATCAGGAGGGATGAAGGGAAGGAGGGGGAACAATACCACTCTGTCCCCTTTAGACCTGACAGAGAGGGTCTCTGTGCTTCTTTCTCTCTTCTCCTTGCTCTCCTTCTCTCTCGCTCTCCTTATCTTTTTTTGTCTTCTTAGAGGAACCTTGTGTATTTTATTCTGGGGGGGAGGGGCAGTTTCTTTTTGGTGAATTCCCATATAATTAGAAAGGGAGAGGGGGAGGGAAGGAGGGAGGGAGGGGGACAAGGAGAGAGAGGGAAATGGGGAGGGATAGAGGTCGAGAGAGATTTTCCATGTAGAGTGAGTGGTAGGTATATATCTCTTCTGAGATAGAGGGTATTTCTGTAGTGTGTTGGCCATGATAAAGACTCTTCTCTGAGATAGAGGGTATTTCTGTAGTGTGTTGGCCATGATAAACACTCTTCTCTGAGATAGAGGGTATTTCTGTAGTGTGTTGGCCATGATAAAGACTCTTCTCTGCGATAGAGGGTATTTCTGTAGTGTGTTGGCCATGATAAAAACTCTTCTCTGAGATAGAGGGTATTTCTGTAGTGTGTTGGCCATGAGAAAGACTCCTCTCTGAGATAGATGGTCTTTCTGTAGTGTGTTGGCCATGATAAAGACTCCTCTTGTTTCCTCTCTGCCATGTCAGGCTGTAACCTCATACGACCTTTAAATTCATTAAGAAGGCCCTACCTCAAACAAGACTAACCAGCTGCTATAACACACACTATTACACACACACACACACACACACACACACACACACACACACACACACACACACACACACACACACACACACACACACACACACACACACACACACACACACACACACCGTGTGTCTTTGTATCTATGTGTGTGTTTGTATCTTTGTGTGTTCGTATCTATGTGTGTGTTTGTATCTTTGTGTGTTCGTATCTATGTGTGTGTTCGTATCTATGTGTGTGTTCGTATCTATGTGTGTGTTCGTATCTATGTGTGTGTTCGTATCTATGTGTGTGTTTGTATCTATGTGTGTGTTCGTATCTATGTGTGTGTTTGTATCTATGTGTGTGTTTGTATCTATGTGTGTGTTCGTATCTCAAATCAAATCAAGTTTATTTGTCACGTGCGCCGAATACAACAGGTTTCAACCTTACACTGAAATGCTTACTCACAGGCTCTATGGTGGGGGAATTTTTTTGTTTTGTTGTGTGTGTGTGTGTGTGTGCGATAGTGTGTGTGGGTGTGTGTGTGTGTGTGTGTGTGTGTGTGTGTGTGTGTGTGTGTGTGTGTGTGTGTGTGTGTGTGTGTGTGTGCGATAGTGTATGTGGGTGTGTGTGCGTGTGTGTGTGCGATAGTGTGTGTGGGTGTGTGTGTGTGTGCGATAGTGTGTGTGGGTGTGTGTGCGTGTGTGTGTGCGATAGTGTGTGTGGGTGTGTGTGCGATAGTGTGTGTGTGTGTGTGTGTGTGTGTGTGTGTGTGTGTGTGTGTGTGTGTGTGTGTGTGTGTGTGTGTGTGTGTGTGTGTAGCTAAGTAAAGAAATAAAACAGTAAAAAGACATTTTAAAAAGACTAGCGAGGCCACATACAGACATATATATACATACAGACACGGGTTAGTCAGGCTGATTGAGGTAGTATGTACATGTAGGTATCGTTAAAGTGACTATGCATATATAATGAACAGAGACTAGCAGTAGCGTAAAAGAGGGGTTGGCGGGTGGTGGGACACAATGCAGATAGCCAATGTGCGGGAGCACCGGTTGGTCGGGCCAATTGAGGTAGTATGTACATGAATGTATAGTTAAAGTGACTATGCATATAAGATAAACCATGTCATTACCTGTTCAGGAGTCTTATTGCCTGAGAGTACAAATGGTTGAGAAGCCCTTTTTGTCCTAGACTTGGCACTCCGGGACCACTTGCCATGTGATAGTAGAGAGAACAGTCTATGACTGGGGTGGCTGAGGTCTTTGACTATTTTTAGGGCCTTCCTCTGACACCGCCTGGTGTAGAGTTCCTGGATGGCAGGCAGCTTAGCCCCAGTGATGTACTGGGCCGTACGCACTGCCCTCTGAAGTGCCTTGCAATTGCCGTACCAGGCAGTGATGCAACCAGTCGGGATGCGTTCGATGTTGCAGCTGTAGAACCTTTTGAGGATCTCAGGACCCATGCCAAATCTTTTTAGTTTCCTGATGGGGAATAGGCTTTGTCGTGCCTTCTTCACGACTGTCTTGGTGTGTTTGGTCCAATCTAGTTTGTTGTTTGATGTGGACACCAAGGAATTTGAAGCTCTCAACCTGCTCCACTACAGCCCTGTCAATGAGAATGGGGACGTGCTCAGTGCTCCTTTTCCTGTAGTCCACAATCATCTCCTTAGTCTTGGTTACATTGAGGGATAGGTTGTTATTCTGGTACCACCCGGCCAGTTCTCTGACCTCCTCCCTATAGGCTGTCTCATCATGGTGATCAGGCCTACCACTGTTGTGTCGTCAGCAAACTTAATAATGGTGTTGGAGTCGTGCCTGGCCATGCAGCCGTGGGTGAACAGGGAGTACAGGAGGGGACTGAGCACACACCCCTGGGGAGCTCCAGTGATGAGGATCAGCGTGGCAGACGTGTTGCTACCTACCCTGACCACCTGGGGGCGGCCTGTCAGGAAGTCCAGGATCCAGTTGCAGAGGGAGTTGTTTAGTCCCAGGATCCTTAGCTTGGTGATGAGCTTTGAGGGTACTATGGTGTTGAACGCTGAGCTGTAGTCAATGAACAGCATTCTCACATAGGTGTTCCTTTTGTCCAGGTGGGAAAGGGCAGTGTGGAGTGCAATAGAGATTACATCATCTGTGGATCTGTTTGGGCGGTATGCAAATTGGAGTGGGTCTAGGGTTTCTGGGATGATGGTGTTGATGTGAGCCATGACCAGCCTTTCCAAAGCACTTCATGGCTACAGACGTGAGTGCTATGGGTCTGTAGTCATTTAGGGAGGTTGCCTTTGTGTTCTTGGGCACAGGGACTATGGTGGTCTGCTTAAAGCATGTTGGTATTACAGACTCAATCAGGGAGATGTTGAAAATGTCAGTGAAGACACCTGCCAGTTGGTCATCACATGCCCGGAGCACACGTCCTAGTAATCCGTTTGGCCCCGCAGCCTTGTGTATGTTGACCTGTTTAAAGGTCTTACTCATATCGGCTACGGAGAGCGTGATCACACAGTCGTCCGGAACAGCTGATGCTCTCATACATGCCTCAGTGTTGCTTGCCTCGAAGTGAGCATAGAAGTGATTTAGCTCGTCTGGTAGGCTCATGTCACTGGGCAGCTCGCGGCTGTGCTTCCCTTTGTAGTCTGTAATAGTTTGCAAGCCCTGCCACATAAGACGAGCGTCGCAGCCGCTGTAGTATGATTCAGTCTTAGTCCTGTATTGACGCTTTGCCTGTTTGATGGTTAGTCGGAGGGCATAGCTGGATTTCTTGTAAGCTTCCGGGTTAGAGTCCCGCAAATTGAAAGCGGCAGCTCTACCCTTTAGCTCAGTGTGAATGTTGCCTGTAATCCATGGCTTCTGGTTGGGGTATGTACGTACAGTCACTGTGGGGACGACGTCCTCAATGCACTTATTGATAAAGCCAGTCACTGATGTGATGTACTCCTCAGTGCCATCGGAAGAATCCCGGAACATGTTCCAGTCTGTGATAGCAAAACAGTCCTGTAGTTTAGCATCTGCTTCAATGACAACTTTTTTATAGGCCGAGTCACTGGTGCTTTCTGCTTTAATTTTTGCTTGTAAGCAGGAATCAGCGGGATAGAGTTGTGGTTGAATTAACCAAATGGAGGGTGAGGGAGAGCTTTGTACGCGTCAATTGGAGTCTACCTGTGGTAAATTCAATTGATTGGACATGATTTGGAAAGGCACACACCTGTCTATATCAGGTTCCGCAGTTGGAAGTGCATGTCAGAACAAATACCAGCCATGAGGTAGAAGGAATTGTCAGTAGAGCTCTGAGACAGGATTGTGCCATGCACAGTTCTGGGGAAGGGTACCAAAAATATTTGCAGCATTGAAGGTCCACAAGAACTGTGTTTCCTGCTTTAATTTTTGCTATCAGGAGGATCAGGAGGATAGAGTTGTGGTCAGATTGACCAAATGGAGGGCGAGGGAGAGCTTTGTACGCGTCTCTCTGTGTGTGGCGTACAGGTGATCTAGAATTTTTTCCCTCTGGTTTCACATTTAACATGATGGAAATTTGGTAAAACTGATTTAAGTTTCCCTGCATTAAAGTCTCCGGCCACTAGGAGCGCCACCTCTGGGTGAGTGGTTTCCTGTTTGCTTATTTTCTTATACAGCTGACTGAGTGCGGTCTTAGTGCCAGCATCTGTCTGTGGTGGTAAATAAACAGCCACGAAAAGTATAGCTGAGAACTCTCTAAGCAAGTAGTGTGGCCTGCAATTTATCACAATATACTCTACTTCAGGCGAGCAAAATCTAGAGACTTCCTTAGATTTCTATGTGTGTGTCTGTGTGTTCTTATCTATCTGTGTGTTCGTATCTATGTGTGTGTTCGTATCTATGTAATTTGTAAGTCGCTCTGGATAAGAGCGTCTGCTAAATGACTTAAATGTAAATGTAAATGTATGTGTGTGTGTCTGTGTGTTCGTATCTATGTGTGTGTATCTGTGTGTGTGTTCGTATCTATGTGTGTGTTCGTATCTGTGTGTGTGTGCGTGTGTTCGTATCTATGTGTGTGTTTTCATTTCTGTGTGTGTGTGTTCGTATCTGTAATAGTGTGTACACAAGAGAGGAATGTTTACCCACGATGACCTTAGCAACGTGAGGTACAAGGAGAAGGGAAACACAAAGCACTTTGTTCTACATGAGTTCCAGAGAGAAGCAAAAAGCTCCTTGTCCCCTTCTCCAGCTGGCTGCAGCCTCTCTGGGCCCCGTCAGCCAGGACAGCCCCCTAACCACCCTGGAACAATGGACCTAGACCCAGACACAGACCCAGACCCAGAACCAGACCCAGACCCAGACCCAGAACCAGACCCAGACCTAGACCCAGACCCAGACCCAGACACAGACCCAGACCCAGACACAGACCTAGACCCAGACCCAGAACCAGAACCAGACCCAGACCCAGACCCAGAACCAGAACCAGACCCAGACCCAGACCCAGACACAGACACAGAACCAGACCCAGAACCAGACCCAGACACAGACCCAGACACAGAGCCAGACACAGAGCCAGACCCAGAGCCAGACCCAGAGCCAGACACAGAGCCAGAACCAGAACCAGACACAGAACCAGACCCAGAGCCAGAGCCAGACACAGACCCAGACACAGAGCCAGACACAGAGCCAGACCCAGAGCCAGAGCCAGACACAGAGCCAGACACAGAGCCAGAACCAGAACCAGACACAGAACCAGACCCAGACACAGACACAGACACAGACCCAGACACAGATACAGACACAGACACAGAGCCAGACCCAGGGTTAGGGGCTATCAACCGGGCCTCCTTTCAGACCATCACACACACAGAGACAGAGGACTTGTGACATTGCAAAAAGAGATGCCCTTTGACCCTAACAGTCACCCCGACCGTTCATATATGACGGGGTAGACGTAGAGTGTACAGAATGTCTTGGTTTGGTGTGTGTGTGTGTGTGGGGGGGGTTGTTGAAGACTGTACATAGAATATCCTAGATAAAGACTGACTGAAGTCACAGGTCACCTCAGGTATCATAAGCCAGAGAAATAAGCCAGAGAAATAAGCCAGAGAAATAAGCCAGAGAAATAGGCCAGAGAAATAGGCCTGAGAAATAAGCCTAGAGAAATAAGCCTAGAGAAATAAGCCAGAGAAATAGCCCAGAGAAATAAGCCGGAAATAGGTCAGAGAGATTCTCTCCAAGTTGTCTTAGCGCTATAGGAGTTGACAAGGCAGCACCAGCTACTCGACCTGTATTGTCTGTTAATTAACCTTGTTTTTGACCAGGGGTCAAAGGTCACATAGTTTTGATTAGCTGACTTGCAGGTTTTGAAGGTTGTGGTATTATCCCAAATGGCACCCTATTCTTTATGTAGTGCACTACTTTAGACCAGAGCCCTATGGGTAGTGCACTACTTTAGACCAGAGCCCTATGGGTAGAGCACTACTTTAGACCAGAGCCCTATGGGTAGTGCACTACTTTAGACCAGAGCCCTATGGGTAGTGCACTACTTTAGACCAGAGCCCTATGGGTAGTGCACTACTTTAGACCAGAGCCCTATGGGTAGTGCACTACTTTAGACCAGAGCCCTATGGATAGTGCACTACTTTAGACCAGAGCCCTATGGATAGTGCACTACTTTAGACCAGAGCCCTATGGGTAGTGCACTACTTTAGACCAGAGCCCTATGGGTAGAGCACTACTTTAGACCAGAGCCCTATGGGTAGTGCACTACTTTAGATCAGAGCCCTATGGGTAGTGCACTACTTTAGATCAGAGCCCTATGGGTAGTGCACTACTTTAGATCAGAGCCCTATGGGTAGTGCACTACTTTAGATCAGAGCCCTATGGGTAGAGCACTACTTTAGACCAGAGCCCTATGGGTAGTGCACTACTTTAGACCAGAGCCCTATGGGTAGTGCACTACTTTAGACCAGAGCCCTATGGGTAGTGCACTACTTTAGATCAGAGCCCTATGGGTAGTGCACTACTTTAGACCAGAGCCCTATGGGTAGAGCACTACTTTAGACCAGAGCCCTATGGGTAGTGCACTACTTTAGACCAGAGCCCTATGGGTAGTGCACTACTTTAGACCAGAGCCCTATGGGTAGTGCACTACTTTAGACCAGAGCCCTATGGGTAGTGCACTACTTTAGACCAGAGCCCTATGGGTAGAGCACTACTTTAGACCAGAGCCCTATGGGTAGTGCACTACTTTTGACCAGAACCCTATGGGTAGTGCACTACTTTAGACCAGAGCCCTATGGGTAGAGCACTACTTTAGACCAGAGCCCTATGGGTAGAGCACTACTTTAGACCAGAGCCCTATGGGTAGTGCACTACTTTAGACCAGAGCACTATGGGTAGAGCACTACTTTAGACCAGAGCCCTATGGGTAGAGCACTACTTTAGACCAGAGCCCTATGGGTAGTGCACTACTTTAGACCAGAGCCCTATGGGTGGTGCACTACTTTAGACCAGAGCCCTATGGGTAGTGCACTACTTTAGACCAGAGCCCTATGGGTAGTGCACTACTTTAGACCAGAGCCCTATGGGTAGAGCACTACTTTAGACCAGAGCCCTATGGGTAGAGCACTACTTTAGAACAGAGCCCTATGGGTAGTGCACTACTTTAGACCAGAGCCCTATGGGTAGTGCACTACTTTAGACCAGAGCCCTATGGGTAGTGCACTACTTTAGACCAGAGCCCTATGGGTAGAGCACTACTTTAGACCAGAGCCCTATGGGTAGAGCACTACTTTAGACCAGAGCCCTATGGGTAGTGCACTACTTTAGACCAGAGCCCTATGGGTAGTGCACTACTTTAGACCAGAGCCCTATGGGTAGAGCACTACTTTAGACCAGAGCCCTATGGGTAGTGCACTACTTTAGACCAGAGCCCTATGGGTAGTGCACTACTTTAGACCAGAGCCCTATGGGTAGAGCACTACTTTAGACCAGAGCCCTATGGGTAGTGCACTACTTTAGACCAGAGCCCTATGGGTAGTGCACTACTTTAGACCAGAGCCCTATGGGTAGTGCACTACTTTAGACCAGAGCCCTATGGGTAGTGCACTACTTTAGACCAGAGCCCTATGGGTAGAGCACTACTTTAGACCAGAGCCCTATGGGTAGAGCACTACTTTAGACCAGAGCCCTATGGGTAGTGCACTACTTTAGACCAGAGCCCTATGGGTAGTGCACTACTTTAGACCAGAGCCCTATGGGTAGTGCACTACTTTAGACCAGAGCCCTATGGGTAGTGCACTACTTTAGACAGGAGCCCTATGGGTAGTGCACTACTTTAGACCAGAGCACTATGTGTTATGTACTTGAGTGAAGACCCAAAAGCGGTTTTAACAGAAAACAGAGTTCTTTAATGAAAAAACAGGAATGGCATAAATCCTCTTCCAATGTAGTTAATGGAACAAAAAGAACGTTAGTATAATGCAGGATGCACCTGCCAGGCAGACTCCGACAGGATAGGACAAGGTGGAAGCAAACGAGACGACAGCTTGCTTCTGGCATCAAAAACACAAACAAGAATCAGACACTGAAAGTAGCAGGAACAGAGAGAGAAATAGAGACCTAATCAGAGGGGGAAGAGAGAACAGGTGGGAAAGAGTGAATGAGCTAGTTAGGGGAGATGTAGAACAGCTGAGGAATGAGAGACAGAGAAGGTAACCTAAAAAGACCAGCAGAGAGAGACAGAGTGAAGAGAAAGGACAGGAACAGACATAACAAGACATGACAGTACCCCCCCCACTCACCGAGCGCCTCCTGGCGCACTCGAGGAGGAAACCTGGCGGCAACGGAGGAAATCATCGATCAGCGAACGGTCCAGCACGTCCCGAGAGGGAACCCAACTCCTCTCCTCAGGACCGTACCCCTCCCAATCCACTAGGTACTGATGACCACGGCCCCGAGGGCGCATGTCCAAAATCTTACGAACCCTGTAGATGGGTGCGCCCTCGACAAGGATGGGGGGAGGGACGAGCGGGGGCGCGAAGAACGGGCTTAACACAGGAGACATGGAAGACCGGGTGAACGCGACGAAGATAGTGCGGGAGAAGAAGTCGCACTGCGACAGGATTAATGACCTGAGAAATACGGAACGGACCAATGAACCGCGGGGCCAACTTGCGAGAAGCTGTCTTAAGGGGAAGGTTCTGAGTGGAGAGCCATACTCTCTGACCGCAACAATATCTAGGACTCTTGGTCCTACGCTTATTAGCGGCCCTCACAGTCTGCGCCCTATTACGGCAAAGTGCCAACCTGACCCCCTTCCAGGTGCGCTCGCAACGCTGGACAAAAGCCTGAGCGGAGGGGACGCAGGACTCGGCGAGCTGAGATGAGAACAGCGGAGGCTGGTACCCGAGGCTACTCTGAAAAGGAGATAGACCGGTAGCAGACGAGGGAAGCGAGTTGTGGGCGTACTCTGCCCAGGGGAGCTGTTCTGACCAAGACGCAGGGTTACGAAAAGAAAGACTGCGTAAAATGCGACCAACAGTCTGATTGGCCCGTTCGGCTTGACCGTTAGACTGGGGATGAAAGCCGGACGAGAGACTGACGGAAGCCCCAATCAAACGGCAAAACTCCCTCCAAAATTGAGACGTGAACTGCGGGCCTCTGTCGGAAACGACGTCAGACGGAAGGCCATGAATTCGGAAAACATTCTCGATAATGATCTGAGCCGTCTCCTTAGCAGAAGGGAGCTTAGCGAGAGGAATGAAATGAGCCGCCTTAGAGAATCTATCGACAACCGTAAGAATAACTGTCTTCCCCGCTGATGAAGGCAGTCCGGTGATAAAATCTAAAGCGATGTGAGACCACGGTCGAGAGGGAATGGGAAGCGGTCTGAGACGGCCGGCAGGAGGAGAGTTCCCAGATTTAGTCTGCGCGCAGACCGAACAAGCGGCGACAAATCGGCGACGGTCATCTCCTCCTTAAAGTCCTGATACTGGTTAATACACTCAGCCCTCGCCTCCCAGATTGCCGTGCCCCACTCACGCGCCCGTCCGGTAAGGAGAGAAATGACGTAGGCGATGCGGGCTGCGCTCCTGGAGTAAGTGTTGGGCTGGAGAGAGAACACCACATCACACTGAGTGAGGAATGAGCGGCACTCAGTGGGCTCCCCAGAGTAACATGGCGGGTTGTTGATCCTGGGCTCCGGAGACTCGGAAACCCTGGAAGTGGGCGGTGGATCGAGGTGGAGTTGGTGAACCTCTTGTGAGGTCGGAGACTTGGACGGCCAGGGTCTCAACGGCATGTCGAGCAGCAGACAATTCCTCCTCGTGTCTGCCTAGCATCGCTCCCTGGATCTCGACGGCGGAGTGAAAAGGGTCCGGAGCCGCTGGGTCCATTCTTGGTCTGATTCTTCTGTTATGTACTTGAGTGAAGACCCAAAAGCGGTTTTAACAGAAAACAGAGTTCTTTAATGAAAAAACAGGAATGGCATAAATCCTCTTCCAACGTAGTTAATGGAACAAAAAGAACGTTAGTATAATGCAGGATGCACCTGCCAGGCAGACTCCGACAGGATAGGACAAGGTGGAAGCAAACGAGACGACAGCTTGCTTCTGGCATCAAAAACACAAACAAGAATCAGACACTGAAAGTAGCAGGAACAGAGAGAGAAATAGAGACCTAATCAGAGGGGGAAGAGAGAACAGGTGGGAAAGAGTGAATGAGCTAGTTAGGGGAGATGTAGAACAGCTGAGGAATGAGAGACAGAGAAGGTAACCTAAAAAGACCAGCAGAGAGAGACAGAGTGAAGAGAAAGGACAGGAACAGACATAACAAGACATGACACTATGGGTAGTGCACTACTTTAGACCAGAGCCCTATGGGTAGTGCACTACTTAAGACCAGAGCCCTATGGGTAGTGCACTACTTTAGACCAGAGCCCTATGGGTAGTGCACTACTTTAGACAGGAGCCCTATGGGTAGTGCACTACTTTAGACCAGAGCACTATGGGTAGTGCACTACTTTAGACCAGAGCCCTATGGGTAGTGCACTACTTTAGACCAGAGCCCTATGGGTAGTGCACTACTTTAGACCAGAGCCCTATGGGTAGAGCACTACTTTAGATCAGAGCCCTATGGGTAGAGCACTACTTTAGACCAGAGCCCTATGGGTAGTGCACTACTTTAGACCAGAGCCCTATGGGTAGTGCACTACTTTAGACCAGAGCCCTATGGGTAGAGCACTACTTTAGACCAGAGCCCTATGGGTAGAGCACTACTTTAGACCAGAGCCCTATGGGTAGTGCACTACTTTAGACCAGAGCCCTATGGGTAGAGCCCTACTTTAGACCAGAGCCCTATGGGTAGAGCACTACTTTAGACCAGAGCCCTATGGGTAGTGCACTACTTTAGACCAGAGCCCTATGGGTAGTGCACTACTTTAGACCAGAGCCCTATGGGTAGTGCACTACTTTAGACCAGAGCCCTATGGGTAGTGCACTACTTTAGACCAGAGCCCTATGTGTAGAACACTACTTTAGACCAGAGCCCTATGGGTAGTGCACTACTTTAGACCAGAGCCCTATGGGTAGAGCACTACTTTAGACCAGAGCCCTATGGGTAGAGCACTACTTTAGACCAGAGCCCTATGGGTAGAGCACTACTTTAGACCAGAGCCCTATGGGTAGTGCACTACTTTAGACCAGAGTCCTATGGGTAGAGCACTACTTTAGACCAGAGCCCTATGGGTAGAGCACTACTTTAGACCAGAGCCCTATGGGTAGTGCACTACTTTAGACCAGAGCCCTATGGGTAGTGCACTACTTTAGACCAGAGCCCTATGGGTAGTGCACTACTTTAGACCAGAGCCCTATGGGTAGTGCACTACTTTAGACCAGAGCCCTATGGGTAGAGCACTACTTTAGACCAGAGCCCTATGGGTAGTGCACTACTTTAGACCAGAACCATATGGGTAGTGCACTACTTTAGACCAGAACCCTATGGGTAGTGCACTACTTTAGACCAGAGCCCTATGGGTAGTGCACTACTTTAGACCAGAGCCCTATGGGTAGAGCACTACTTTAGACCAGAGCCCTATGGGTAGTGCACTACTTTAGACCAGAGCCCTATGGGTAGTGCACTACTTTAGACCAGAGCCCTATGGGTAGTGCACTACTTTAGACCAGAGCCCTATGGGTAGTGCACTACTTTGGACCAGAGCCCTATGGGTAGTGCACTACTTTAGACCAGAGCCCTATGGGTAGAGCACTACTTTAGACCAGAGCCCTATGGGTAGTGCACTACTTTTGCTGGGCGATATGGCCTGAAAGTGATGTCTCGATTTCTTTGTAACACTACGGTACATTTTTTAAATGTTTTCTCATCAGTAATAATGAATTCAGGGCTTGTGAAATGATACCAAGGCTAAATATAAGCCCTCCGCAACCTCAGGATTCGTAAATGATTTAATTATTTAATCAAAATAGTTTAACCTGCTTTTTTTTGCAATAATCCGTGATCTGGATTTCAAGTCTATGAAAATGCCATTTTCGTTACAAATTTAGCAAGAACCACGTTCACTAATAATGACCAACTTCTAGTAGCAGCCATTATAGAACATTAACACAGTTCTCTTAAAACAATCTGTCAAGCACAAGCCCACGTGCTAGTGAGTAGCTAATGTTTATATTTCAAGTTTAGGCAACTTGGATCTATTTGCTAGCTAACGAGGTTGAACAGTCTAATTACTATGAACACCCCATTCTGTCCGTCTCCAACTGTTTTAACAGCAGGCTAGCCTGTCCACTTTGTTCAGATGTTGAAATCAAGTGGCCTACCTTATTTCTCAGCATGAGAGCGAATTGCCAATTCCTTATGTAATTGTTTTATGCGTATTGCACATTTATAGACAGCTAGTATAATGCCGGTGTTCACCAGACGCGTTTCGATTTGCCAGTTGTCTAGCCGTATTGTTTTTACAAAAAGCTAGCCAGTTGTCTAGCCGTATTGTTTTTACAAAAAGCTAGCCAGTTGTCTAGCCGTATTGTTTTTACAAAAAGCTAGCCAGTTGTCTAGCCGTATTGTTTTTACAAAAAGCTAGCCAGTTGTCTAGCAGTATTGTTTTTACAAAAAGCTAGCCAGTTGTCTAGCCGTATTGTTTTTACAAAAAGCTAGCCAGTTGTCTAGCCGTATTGTTTTTACAAAAAGCTAGCCAGTTGTCTAGCCGTATTGTTTTTACAAAAAGCTAGCCAGTTGTCTGGCCGTATTGTTTTTACAAAAAGCTAGCCAGTTGTCTAGCCGTATTGTTTTTACAAAAAGCTAGCCAGTTGTCTAGCCGTATTGTTTTTACAAAAAGCTAGCCAGTTGAAGTACGTCTACTTCCGTTTGTACCACAGTAAAGCTGAGGGACTTCAGGAGTTGATATTACAAATAATAATAATGTATGTTTCGTTGTGTCCATATGACCTGTTCTGTTGAACCAAACCTTAAATGCAAATAGCGAGTTAAAACTGCTTGTCAGAAAGTAGCCTACATGTATACTACGGGGCAAAAGGTCTAGAACACCTACTCATTCAACATTAGTCCTTTTGGTTCCAAACGCCGTGTCTTTGTGAGACGCAGAGTAGGTGAACGGATGATCTCTGCATGTGTGGATCCCACCGTGAAGCATGGAGGAGGAGGTGTGATGGTGTGGGGGTGCTTTGCTGGTGACACTGTCAGTGATTTATTTAGAATTCAAGGCACACTTAACCAGCATGGTTACCACAACATTCTGCAGCATTACGCCATCCCATCTGGTTTGGGCTTTGTGAGACTATCATTTGTTTTTCAATAGGACAATGACCCAACACACCTCCAGGCTGTGTAAGAGCTATTTGACCAAGAAGGAGAGTGATGGAGTGCTGCATCAGGTGACCTACAAATGAGGGAATGGGGTGTCATTTGGGATACAACCTGTGGGTTAGTTCAAGTTCAAGTTCAAGTCTTATCTTAGATTGAGGAAACCGTTTATTTTGGACCTAACCCACTTGAGTGGTTCTGTAGACCTGAACTTGGATTGTGTGTGTGGAACCGGTCTGTCTGTCTTACTGCCTGTTTGTCTTCAGACATTCAACATCTGTATGTCCTCTCTTGCTCTCTCTAGCTCTCTCTCTCCCTTTCTCTCTCTCTCTCTCTTGCTCGCCCTCTCTCTCTGTCTCTTTCTCTCTTGCTCTCTCTCCCTTTCTCTCTCTCTGTCTCTCTCTCTCTCTCTCTCTCTCTCTCTCTCTCTCTCTCTCTCTCTCTCGCTCGCCCTCTCTCTCTGTCTCTTTCTCTCTAGCTCTCTCTCTCCCTTTCTCTCTCTCTCTCTCTCTCTCTCTCTCTCTCTCTCTCTCTCTCTCGCCCTCTCTCTCTGTCTCTTTCTCTCTAGCTCTCTCTCTCCCTTCTCTCTCTCTCTCTCTCTCTCTCTCTCTCTCTCTCTCTCTCTCTCTCTCGCTCGCCCTCTCTCTCTCTCTCTCTCTCTCTCGCACTCTCTCTCTCTCTCTCTCTCTCTCTCTCTCTTGCTCGCCCTCTCTCTCTGTCTCTTTCTCTCTTGCTCTCTCTCCCTTTCTCTCTCTCTCTCTCTCTCTCTCTCTCTCGCTCGCCCTCTCTCTCTGTCTCTTTCTCTCTAGCTCTCTCTCTCCCTTTCTCTCTCTCTCTCTCTCTCTCTCTCGCTCGCCCTCTTTCTCTGTCTCTTTCTCTCTAGCTCTCTCTCTCCCTCTCTCTCTCTCTCTCTCTCTCTCTCTCTCTCTCTCTCTCTCTCTCTCTCTCTCTCTCTCGCCCTCTCTCTCTCTCTCTCTCTCTCTCGCTCGCCCTCTCTCTCTCTCTCTCTCTCTCTCTCTCTCTCTCTTGCTCGCCCTCTCTCTCTGTCTCTTTCTCTCTTGCTCTCTCTCCCTTTCTCTCTCTCTCTCTCTCTCTCTCTCTCTCGCTCGCCCTCTCTCTCTGTCTCTTTCTCTCTAGCTCTCTCTCTCCCTTTCTCTCTCTCTCTCTCTCTCTCTCGCTCGCCCTCTCTCTCTGTCTCTTTCTCTCTAGCTCTCTCTCTCCCTTTCTCTCTCTCTCTCCCTTTCTCTCTCTCTCTCTCTCTCTCTCTAGCTCTCTCTCTCCCTTTCTCTCTCTCTCTCCCTTTCTCTCTCTCTCCCTTTCTCTCTCTCTCTCTCTCTCTCTCTCTCTAGCTCTCTCTCTCTCTCTCTCCCTTTCTCTCTCTCTCTCTCTCTCTCTCTCTCTTGCTCTCTTTCTTTTTCTCTATGTTTTCTCAGATTTTCTCCTGAACGATTCCCAGCACAGCCTGTGCAAAAACAAACACAAAAGTCCCCTCTTTCTCTCCCTCCCTTTCTCATTCCTTCAAAGAGTAGAAGAGTAATATATTCCAGTGTTTTCTGTCTCTCTAGTAAATCCTCTGTGTTCCAATATCCACAAACCAAAATACCATTGAGTATGAAGCAATGTGTCTGCTAGTATGTGCATTCAAACACAGGATAGGTCTGCTAGTATGTGCATTCAAACACAGGATAGGTCCGCTAGTATGTGCATTCAAACACAGGATAGGTACAATAGGCTTAGCTTTGAGGAGATATTTGACAGCACTATCAGGACACACACACACACACATACACACCCATACCTAGAGGACACACACACACACACCCATACCTAGAGGACACACACACACACACCCATACCTAGAGGACACACACACACACCCATACCTAGCACACACACACACACACACCCATACCTAGAGGACACACACACACACACCCATACCTAGCACACACACATACACACCCATACCTAGAGGACACACACACACACCCATACCTAGCACACACACACCCATACCTAGAGGACACACACACACACCCATACCTAGCACACACACACCCATACCTAGCGTGCACACACACCCATACCTAGCACACACACACACCCATACCTAGAGGACACACACACACACCCATACCTAGCACACACACACCCATACCTAGCGTGCACACACACCCATACCTAGCGTGCACACACAGTACCGTGGTCCTCTACCCTTCTCTCCAGTGCTCTCAGTCCCTTCCCAGATTGGCAGCTGAGTCACTTCCTGTCCCGCCCCTGTACTTCCTGTTTCCTGCCTGGTACTTCCTCTCTGGTGCTTGTCTCTCTCAGCCTGCCCATCAGGATGCACTGGGCTCAATCACCGGAAAACTGAACTGTGTGTGTGTGTGTGTGTGTGTGTGTGTGTGTGTGTGTGTGTGTGTGTGTGTGTATAAGGTGTTGTCAATGTCAGAGTGGCCCTGTGGAGTTGAGCAATCAGTCAGTTCTAAATGGGACATGTAGAGTTGCGTCCCAAATGGTGCCCTATTCCCTATGTAGTGCACTACTTTATACTACAGCCCTATTCACTATATAGTGCACTACTTTATACTACAGCCCTATTCCCTATGTAGTGCACTACTTTATACTACAGCCCTATTCACTATATAGTGCACTACTTTATACTACAGCCCTATTCACTATATAATAATATATCCCATTTAGCAGACGCTTTTGTCCAAAGCGACTTACAAGTCGGCTGGGGCCACTACTTTTACATATGGGTGGCCCCAGCAGGAATCGAACCCACGACGCTTGGCGTTGCAAGCGCCATGCTCTACCGACTGAGCCACACAGGACCTACATATATAGTGCACTACTTTATACTACAGCCCTATTCACTATATAGTGCACTACTTTATACTACAGCCCTATTCACTATATAGTGCACTACTTTATACTACAGCCCTATTCCCTATGTAGTGCACTACTTTATACTACAGCCCTATTCCCTATGTAGTGCACTACTTTATACTACAGCCCTATTCACTATATAGTGCACTACTTTATACTACAGCCCTATTCACTATATAGTGCACTACTTTATACTACAGCCCTATTCACTATATAGTGCACTACTTTATACTACAGCCCTATTCCCTATGTAGTGCACTACTTTATACTACAGCCCTATTCCCTATGTAGTGCACTACTTTATACTACAGCCCTATTCACTATATAGTGCACTACTTTATACTACAGCCCTATTCACTATATAGTGCACTACTTTATACTACAGCCCTATTCCCTATGTAGTGCACTACTTTATACTACAGCCCTATTCCCTATGTAGTGCACTACTTTATACTACAGCCCTATTCACTATATAGTGCACTACTTTATACTACAGCCCTATTCACTATATAGTGCACTACTTTATACTACAGCCCTATTCACTATATAGTGCACTACTTTATACTACAGCCCAATTCCCTATGTAGTGCACTACTTTATACCACAGCCCTATTCCCTATGTAGTGCACTACTTTATACCACAGCCCTATTCCCTATGTAGTGCACTACTTTATACCACAGCCCTATTCCCTATGTAGTGCACTACTTTATACTACAGCCCTATTCCCTATGTAGTGTACTACTTTATACTACAGCCCTATTCCCTATGTAGTGCACTACTTTATACCACAGCCCTATTCACTATATAGTGCACTACTTTATACTACAGCCCAATTCCCTATGTAGTGCACTACTTTATACTACAACCCTATTCCCTATGTAGTGCACTACTTTATACCACGGCCCTATTCACTATATAGTGCACTACTTTATACTACAGCCCAATTCCCTATGTAGTGCACTACTTTATACTACAGCCCTATTCCCTATGTAGTGCACTACTTTATACTACAGCCCTATTCCCTATGTAGTGTACTACTTTATACTACAGTCCTATTCCCTATACAGTGCACTACTTTATACTACAGCCCTATTCCCTATGTAGTGCACTACTTTATACTACAACCCTATTCCCTATATAGTGCACTACTTTATACTACAGCCCTATTCCCTATGTAGTGCACTACTTTATACTACAGCCCTATTCCCTATGTAGTGTACTACTTTATACTACAGCCCTATTCCCTATACAGTGCACTACTTTATACTACAGCCCTATTCCCTATGTAGTGCACTACTTTATACTACAACCCTATTCCCTATGTAGTGCACTACTTTATACCACGGCCCTATTCACTATATAGTGCACTACTTTATACTACAGCCCAATTCCCTATGTAGTGCACTACTTTATACTACAGCCCTATTCCCTATGTAGTGTACTACTTTATACTACAGCCCTATTCCCTATACAGTGCACTACTTTATACTACAGCCCTATTCCCTATGTAGTGCACTACTTTATACTACAGCCCTATTCCCTATGTAGTGCACTACTTTATACTACAACCCTATTCCCTATGTAGTGTACTACTTTATACTACAGCCCTATTCCCTATGTAGTGCACTACTTTATACTACAGCCCTATTTCCTATATAGTGCACTACTTTATACTACAGCCCAATTCCCTATGTAGTGCACTACTTTATACTACAGCCCTATTCCCTATGTAGTGTACTACTTTATACTACAGTCCTATTCCCTATACAGTGCACTACTTTATACTACAGCCCTATTCCCTATGTAGTGCACTACTTTATACTACAACCCTATTCCCTATGTAGTGCACTACTTTATACCACAGCCCTATTCACTATATAGTGCACTACTTTATACTACAGCCCAATTCCCTATGTAGTGCACTACTTTATACTACAGCCCTATTCCCTATGTAGTGCACTACTTTATAATACAGCCCTATTCCCTATGTAGTGCACTACTTTATACTACAGCCCTATTCCCTATGTAGTGCACTACTTTATACTACAGCCATATTCCCTATATAGTGCACTACTTTATACTACAGCCCTATTCCCTATATAGTGCACTACTTTATACTACAGTCCTATTCCCTATACAGTGCACTACTTTATACTACAGCCCTATTCCCTATATAGTGCACTACTTTATACTACAGCCCTATTCCCTATATAGTGCACTACTTTATACTACAGCCCTATTCCCTATATAGTGCACTACTTTATACTACAGCCCTATTCCCTATATAGTGCACAAATGTTGTCCAGAGCCATGTGGGTCCTGGTGGAAAGTAGTGCACTGTATAGGCGATAGGGTTCCATTTAGGACGAGCAGCGAAGGACAATGACAGGATCAGTGGGCCTTGACCTGATTACTGACTGTATTGTTTTGTTGTAGTACCTTCTATAGAGGGCCAGGCCACAGGAGAGAGGGATGGACAGACAGACAGACAGACAGACAGGCAGGCAGACAGACAGACAGAGAGACAGACAGACAGACAGACAGACAGCGAGAGAGAGACAGAGAGAGACAGAGACAGACAGACAGACAGACAGACAGACAGACAGACAGACAGACAGACAGACAGCGAGAGAGAGACAGACAGACAGACAGACAGACAGACATGAACTGAGAGAGAGAGAGAGAGAGAGAGAGAGACAGACAGACAGACAGACAGACAGACAGACAGGCAGACAGACAGACAGACAGACAGACAGACAGACAGTCAGACACAGACAGATAGACATAGAGAGTGAGAGAGAGAGACAGACACAGAGAGACAGACAGACGGAGAGAGGGATAAACATTAGGAGAGAGACAGACAGACAGACAGAGAGAGGGATAAACATTAGGAGAGAGACAGACAGACGGAGAGAGGGATAAACGTTAGGAGAGAGACAGACAGACTGACAGACGGAGAGAGGGATAAACATTAGGAGAGAGACAGACAGACAGAGAGAGAGATAAACATTAGGAGAGAGACAGACAGACGGAGAGAGAGGGATAAACATTAGGAGAGAGACAGACAGACAGACAGAGAGAGGGATAAACATTAGGAGAGAGACAGACAGAGAGAGAGAGGGATAAACATTAGGAGAGAGACAGACAGACAGACGGAGAGAGGGATAAACATTAGGAGAGAGACAGACAGACAGAGAGAGAGATAAACATTAGGAGAGAGACAGACAGACGGAGAGAGGGATAAACATTAGGAGAGAGACAGACAGACGGAGAGAGGGATAAACATTAGGAGAGAGACAGACAGACAGAGAGAGAGATAAACATTAGGAGAGAGACAGACAGACGGAGAGAGGGATAAACATTAGGAGAGAGACAGACAGACGGAGAGAGGGATAAACATTAGGAGAGAGACAGACAGACGGAGAGAGGGATAAACATTAGGAGAGAGACAGACAGACAGACAGACAGACAGACAGACAGACAGACGGAGAGAGGGATAAACATTAGGAGAGAGACAGACAGACAGACAGACAGACAGACAGACAGACAGAGAGACAGACAGACAGAGAGAGGGATAAACATTAGGAGAGAGACAGACAGACAGAGAGAGGGATAAACATTAGGAAAGAGACAGACAGAGAGAGAGAGGGATAAACATTAGGAGAGAGAGAGACAGACAGACAGAGAGAGAGAGGGATAAACATTAGGAGAGAGACAGACAGAGAGAGAGAGGGATAAACATTAGGAGAGAGACAGACAGACGGAGAGAGGGATAAACATTAGGAGAGAGAGAGACAGACGGAGAGAGAGGGATAAACATTAGGAGAGAGACAGACAGACAGAGAGAGGGATAAACATTAGGAGAGAGACAGACAGACAGAGAGAGGGATAAACATTAGGAGAGAGACAGACAGACGGAGAGAGGGATAAACATTAGGAGAGAGAGAGACAGACAGAGAGAGGGATAAACATTAGGAGAGAGAGAGACAGACAGACAGAGAGAGAGAGGGATAAACATTAGGAGAGAGACAGACAGACAGAGAGAGAGAGGGATAAACATTAGGAGAGAGACAGACAGACGGAGAGAGGGATAAACATTAGGAGAGAGACAGACAGACAGAGAGAGAGATAAACATTAGGAGAGAGACAGACAGACAGAGAGAGGGATAAACATTAGGAGAGAGACAGACAGACAGAGAGAGGGATAAACATTAGGAGAGAGACAGACAGAGAGAGAGAGGGATAAACATTAGGAGAGAGACAGACAGAGAGAGAGAGGGATAAACATTAGGAGACAGACAGACAGACGGAGAGAGGGATAAACATTAGGAGAGAGACAGACAGAGAGAGAGGGATAAACATTAGGAGAGAGACAGACAGAGAGAGAGAGGGATAAACATTAGGAGAGAGACAGACAGACGGAGAGAGGGATAAACATTAGGAGAGAGAGAGACAGACAGAGAGAGGGATAAACATTAGGAGAGAGAGAGACAGACAGACAGAGAGAGGGATAAACATTAGGAGAGAGACAGACAGACGGAGAGAGGGATAAACATTAGGAGAGAGACAGACAGAGAGAGAGGGATAAACATTAGGAGAGAGACAGACAGACGGAGAGAGGGATAAACATTAGGAGAGAGACAGACAGAGAGAGAGGGATAAACATTAGGAGAGAGACAGACAGACTGAGAGAGGGATAAACATTAGGAGAGAGACAGACAGACGGAGAGAGGGATAAACATTAGGAGAGAGACAGACAGAGAGAGAGAGGGATAAACATTAGGAGAGAGACAGACAGACGGAGAGAGGGATAAACATTAGGAGAGAGACAGACAGACGGAGAGAGAGATAAACATTAGGAGAGAGACAGACAGACGGAGAGAGGGATAAACATTAGGAGAGAGACAGACAGACGGAGAGAGGGATAAACATTAGGAGAGAGACAGACAGACTGAGAGAGGGATAAACATTAGGAGAGAGACAGACAGACAGAGAGAGGGATAAACATTAGGAGAGAGAGAGACAGACAGACAGAGAGAGGGATAAACATTAGGAGAGAGACAGACAGACGGAGAGAGGGATAAACATTAGGAGAGAGAGAGACAGACGGAGAGAGGGATAAACATTAGGAGAGAGACAGACAGACAGAGAGAGGGATAAACATTAGGAGAGAGAGAGACAGACAGAGAGAGGGATAAACATTAGGAGAGAGACAGACAGAGAGAGAGAGGGATAAACATTAGGAGAGAGACAGACAGACGGAGAGAGGGATAAACATTAGGAGAGAGACAGACAGAGAGAGAGGGATAAACATTAGGAGAGAGACAGACAGACGGAGAGAGGGATAAACATTAGGAGAGAGAGACAGACAGAGAGAGAGGGATAAACATTAGGAGAGAGACAGACAGAGAGAGAGGGATAAACATTAGGAGAGAGACAGACAGAGAGAGAGAGGGATAAACATTAGGAGAGAGACAGACAGACGGAGAGAGGGATAAACATTAGGAGAGAGACAGACAGACGGAGAGAGGGATAAACATTAGGAGAGAGACAGACAGAGAGAGAGGGATAAACATTAGGAGAGAGACAGACAGACGGAGAGAGGGATAAACATTAGGAGAGAGAGAGACAGACAGAGAGAGGGATAAACATTAGGAGAGAGACAGACAGACAGAGAGAGAGAGGATAAACATTAGGAGAGAGAGAGACAGACGGAGAGAGGGATAAACATTAGGAGAGAGACAGACAGACGGAGAGAGGGATAAACATTAGGAGAGAGACAGACAGACGGAGAGAGGGATAAACATTAGGAGAGAGACAGACAGACGGAGAGAGGGATAAACATTAGGAGAGAGACAGACAGAGAGAGAGAGGGATAGACATTAGGAGAGAGACAGACGGAGAGAGGGATAAACATTAGGAGAGAGACAGACAGACAGAGAGAGAGAGGGATAAACATTAGGAGAGAGAGAGACAGACTGAGAGAGGGATAAACATTAGGAGAGAGACAGACAGAGAGAGAGGGATAAACATTAGGAGAGAGACAGACAGAGAGAGAGGGATAAACATTAGGAGAGAGACAGACAGACGGAGAGAGGGATAAACATTAGGAGAGAGACAGACAGACTGAGAGAGGGATAAACATTAGGAGAGAGACAGACAGACGGAGAGAGGGATAAACATTAGGAGAGAGACAGACAGAGAGAGGGATAAACATTAGGAGAGAGACAGACAGACAGAGAGAGAGAGGGATAAACATTAGGAGAGAGAGAGACAGACGGAGAGAGGGATAAACATTAGGAGAGAGACAGACAGACGGAGAGAGGGATAAACATTAGGAGAGAGACAGACAGACGGAGAGAGGGATAAACATTAGGAGAGAGACAGACAGACGGAGAGAGGGATAAACATTAGGAGAGAGAGAGACAGACAGAGAGAGGGATAAACATTAGGAGAGAGACAGACAGACAGAGAGAGAGAGGGATAAACATTAGGAGAGAGAGAGACAGACGGAGAGAGGGATAAACATTAGGAGAGAGACAGACAGACGGAGAGAGGGATAAACATTAGGAGAGAGACAGACAGAGAGAGAGAGGGATAGACATTAGGAGAGAGACAGACGGAGAGAGGGATAAACATTAGGAGAGAGACAGACAGACAGAGAGAGAGAGGGATAAACATTAGGAGAGAGAGAGACAGACTGAGAGAGGGATAAACATTAGGAGAGAGACAGACAGAGAGAGAGGATAAACATTAGGAGAGAGACAGACAGAGAGAGAGGGATAAACATTAGGAGAGAGACAGACAGACGGAGAGAGGGATAAACATTAGGAGAGAGACAGACAGACTGAGAGAGGGATAAACATTAGGAGAGAGACAGACAGACGGAGAGAGGGATAAACATTAGGAGAGAGACAGACAGACTGAGAGAGGGATAAACATTAGGAGAGAGACAGACAGAGAGAGAGGGATAAACATTAGGAGAGAGACAGACAGACAGAGAGAGGGATAAACATTAGGAGAGAGACAGACAGACGGAGAGAGGGATAAACATTAGGAGAGAGACAGACAGACGGAGAGAGGGATAAACATTAGGAGAGAGAGAGACAGACAGAGAGAGGGATAAACATTAGGAGAGAGACAGACAGACAGAGAGAGGGATAAACATTAGGAGAGAGACAGACAGAGAGAGAGGGATAAACATTAGGAGAGAGACAGACAGAGAGAGAGGGATAAACATTAGGAGAGAGACAGACAGACGGAGAGAGGGATAAACATTAGGAGAGAGACAGACAGAGAGAGAGGGATAAACATTAGGAGAGAGAGAGAAGCCTACGTGCTCTCTGGCTTGACATTTATTAGGAACTCTAGATTTGTTTTGCCAGCACTTTTTCCACGAGTCAAAACATTGACTCATCATATCTGGAGCAGTAGTCCTTTCTGATATGTAGAGGAGAAGTGGAACAATAAACAAGGGTCGGATTCCTTTTCTAATCTGGCTCGGCCTAGTCTCTCAAAACACATACAAAAAGAGGGAGGGAGACAGAGAGAGAAAGAGATTTGGAGGGGAGGAAAAGAGAGACAGACAGACAGACAGACAGACAGACAGACAGACCTGTTTCTGCTTTGTCATTATGGGGTAATGTAATGTATGTAGATTGATGAGGGGCCATTTAAAAAATTATCTATTTTAGAAGAAAGCTGTGACAGAAATGCAGGAAACTGCAACATTTTCTTTCAGCAGCATTGAAAAAGGTTTAGAATTACAGGAAATTAATTAAATTAAATTAAAATTAAATTAGCTTTCAACTGCAAAAAAAAATATTTGCAGCTCCATGGGGAATTGTATAGAATTGATGGAAATTGCCTTAAAAATGCTGAAAAAGTCTGTACAGTGCCAAGATGGATAAGATACGCCCCTTTTTGATCCATAGAAAACCCTGGAGGCTATTGTTTTACGCTAGGGGCTAGGGAGTAGGAGCTATTGTTTTACGCTAGGGAGGAGGAGCTATTGTTTTACGCTAGGGGCTAGGGAGTAGGAGCTATTGTCTTACGCTAGGGGCTAGGGAGTAGGAGCTATTGTCTTACGCTAGGGAGTAGGAGCTATTGTCTTACGCTAGGGAGTAGGAGCTATTGTCTTACGCTAGGGAGTAGGAGCTATTGTCTTACGCTAGGGAGTAGGAGCTATTGTTTTACGCTAGGGGCTAGGGAGTAGGAGCTATTGTCTTACGCTAGGGGCTAGGGAGTAGGAGCTATTGTCTTACACTAGGGGCTAGGGAGTAGGAGCTATTGTTTTACGCTAGGGGCTAGGGAGTAGGAGCTATTGTCTTACGCTAGGGGCTAGGGAGTAGGAGCTATTGTCTTACGCTAGGGGCTAGGGAGTAGGAGCTATTGTCTTATGCTAGGGAGTAGGCGCTATTGTTTTACGCTAGGGAGTAGGAGCTATTGTCTTATGCTAGGGAGTAGGAGCTATTGTCTTATGCTAGGGAGTAGGAGCTATTGTCTTATGCTAGGGAGTAGGAGCTATTGTTTTATGCTAGGGGCTAGGGAGTAGGAGCTATTGTCTTACGCTAGGGAGTAGGGAGTAGGAGCTATTGTTTTACGCTAGGGAGTAGGAGCTATTGTCTTATGCTAGGGAGTAGGAGCTATTGTCTTATGCTAGGGAGTAGGAGCTATTGTCTTATGCTAGGGAGTAGGAGCTATTGTTTTACGCTAGGGAGTAGGCGCTATTGTTTTACGCTAGGGAGTAGGAGCTATTGTCTTATGCTAGGGAGTAGGAGCTATTGTCTTATGCTAGGGAGTAGGAGCTATTGTTTTACGCTAGGGGCTAGGGAGTAGGAGCTATTGTCTTACGCTAGGGGCTAGGGAGTAGGAGCTATTGTTTTACGCTAGGGGTTAGGGAGTAGGAGCTATTGTTTTACGCTAGGGGCTAGGGAGTAGGAGCTATTGTTTTACGCTAGGGGCTAGGGAGTAGGAGCTATTTTTTACGCTAGGGGCTAGGGAGTAGGAGCTATTGTTTTACGCTAGGGGCTAGGGAGTAGGAGCTATTGTTTTACGCTAGGGGCTAGGAGCTATTGTCTTACGCTAGGGGCTAGGGGGTAGGAACTATTGTTTTACGCTAGGGGCAAGGGAGTAGGAGCTATTGTCTTACGCTAGGGGCTAGGGAGTAGGAGCTATTGTCTTACGCTAGGGGCTAGGGAGTAGGAGCTATTGTCTTACGCTAGGGGCTAGGGAGTAGGAGCTATTGTTTTACGCTAGGGGCTAGGGAGTAGGAGCTATTGTTTTACGCTAGGGGCTAGGGAGTAGGAGCTATTGTTTTACGCTAGGGGCTCTGTCTCGGTCTCGATCTGTCTCTGTATATCTCTCTCTGTCTCGGTCTCTCTGTCTCCCTCCCGCTCTCTCTCTCTCTCTCTTCTTACTCTGTTGGGAATTCGATCCGTGCAGTTAAATGAAGGTGGTGTCATTCTTTCCTCTGTTCCTCTCTTCTCTCTTCCCTGTCTCTGTTCTTTCTGTGACACACACACACACACACACACACACACACACACACACACACACACACACACACACACACACACACACACACACACACACACACACACACACACACACACACACCTCAACCGTGTTGTATGTTAGAGAGAGTCTGTGAGTCTACAGTGGTTCCAGTTTAGACCAGGATGTGGTTGCTGGGCAACTGTGGCGTATTGTAGACTGGAAATCAATTTTCACCCATGTTCCCAACCCAGGGAACCCAATGTTTATCAGTGTTCCCAACCCAGGGAACCCAATGTTTATCAGTGTTCCCAACTTAGGGAACCCAATGTTTGCTAGTGTTCCCAACTCAGGGAACCCAATGTTTATCAGTGTTCCCAACTTAGGGAACCCAATGTTTGCTAGTGTTCCCAACTCAGGGAAAGCAATGTTTACAGTTTTTCTCAGTCGCTTTGGTGCATTTTTCACATCATCCCTAACATGTGCAAAATAATAAGTGCATTTCTCAGAACAATTTGTACAAACTGCAATATACAATAGATATGTTTCTAAAGCTAGTCAGTCACTAAAAATCCTTAGTACATCTCTCAAAAGTAAATATTCATGCCAATGATCATGTCAGTGTCATCAGAATGATAAGTCCATTGTTCACGAACAAGGTCGTCAAAATGTTTCGGCATGTTGTCAATGTAACTGTGTACTTTGACAGTATTACCTGATGTAAACTTAGGCTACAGTTTGGATGACAGTTACTGTATTGAAAATGCACAAGGCTGCACTTCTATGGCATATATCAATTTCAACAGTACTATTTACATATTACTGTATGTGGGTTATTGATCGAAAGAGACTGGACAACCCAAGGGGCACAAAGGAAAAAAAACTAAATTAGAAAGAAACACAGGAAACCACCCCTAAGGCACAACTTTGCCCGCAGCACTGTTGTGCTGTCTCTACACATCCAGATGCTGGGTGTTGTATGGCCCTATAAGGGGGATATGGGTTAGGACACCATGCTCTGAAATAGCAGCACACATGGTGATATTTCCTCCCTGTTGGCCTGGCAAATCCACAGTAGCTCTGTGACCGATGATATTCCGACCCCGCCTTCTGCATTTGGTCAGGTTGAAGCCAGCCTCATCCACGCATACAAAGATGTGAGAGGGTTCACTTGATTCCAACTCCATTATACGCTGTATCCCTGAACACACAGTTGAATTTGCTTTGGTAAGGAAGAGTGACATAAAATGTACATATATTGCATGTTCCTTCCACAGCAATGGAAATGTGTGCAGTTTATGCTTACTGTACTATGTATCACTATAAAATATTGCTGTAAAGTAGTTACATAGATATATGTTTTACCTGTACATACTGGTACCGTAGCTCCTTAACTCTGTCCTCATTCCTTTGGAATGGTACACGGTACAGCTGTTTCACACTCATCTGGTTTCTATGCAGCACCCTGTCGATGGTTGAGATGCTAACCGTATGGATGTTTTCAAAGACATTGTTGTCTTCTATAATGGTCCTTTGTATTTCCCTGAGTCTCATGGCATTGTTTGCTCGGACCATGGTGCAAATAGCCTCCTCCTGTTGAGGTGTGAAAAGGCGTCCTCTGCCACCGGTTTGAGGTCATCTTGCAGTCCTATGTGGGGAAAAATGCAGTGATGCGTCACACACTTTCACATAGACTAAAACTATGCGAACATACATTTTACTGTAAAACATACAGGTGGGTGCATGTAAGGTGCAGTATGTATCTGTATAGAGTATATTTCTGTATGCTGGGAAATACAAGTGGACTACTGTAATATGAAGCATTGTAGGAAGTATACAGTATACTGCTTATATACAGTAACTCTCTACGAAACGTTTGAACTATTGAGGACACCGTTGATCTCCCAATATTCGGCTGCCCCCTTCGACCCGCCTCAGCCATTGTAAGGCCATGATTGACAACATGGTCTACAAGAGTGGCCCTTATGTCATCAGATATGCGCCTATGTCCTCTTGTGCCTCTTCCTCTGTTTTGCCTTCCACCACGCATCATTGCTCCTCTTCTTCCTCCTCTTGGCTGTTGACCCTGTTAATTTCCTGGTCCATCCATTATTGGAAAATTGCAACTCTGTGTTGTGGTCTGTCTATATATGCTTGCCAATTGATTCTTCATGAGATGCACCTTTGAGCAATTTAGACAACTGGTTGGTTGTTGGTTGAACTAAAACTTTACATTCCTTCATGAGTGAGGGTCAATTTCACCTGCACGATTCATCAATTCATGTTTTTGTACAAAAGGTCTAATAGAAATGTGTAAAACTATGCTTGACAGTTTATGACAAATAGTTCAATAATTTTGCATGCAAGGAACTAATGCCTAGATGTTTTGAGGGGTAAGACTATTCAACAGAGAACCATCTACTATATTTTGATCAACATGACACGAGCAATTGATAATGTGGAAAAAAGCTGACACTTGTACATTATCAATTGCAATTTGTTCAAAGGAATAAGACATTGCTTTAATGATGTTTTTTATTTATTTTATTTATGTCACCTTTATTTAACCAGGTAGGCAAGTTGAGAACAAGTTGTCATTTACAATTGCGACCTGGCCAAGATAAAGCAAAGCAGTTCGACACGTACAACAACACAGAGTTACACATGGAGTAAAACAAACATACAGTCAATAATACAGTATAAACAAGTCTATATACGATGTGAGCAAATGAGGTGAGATAAGGGAGGTAAAGGCAAAAAAAAGGCCATGGTGGCAAAGTAAATACAATATAGCAAGTAAAACACTGGAATGGTAGATTTGCAATGGAAGAATGTGAAATAAAAAGTAGAAAAGTAGAAATAAAAATAATGGGGTGCAAAGGAGCAAAATAAATAAATAAATTAAATACAGTAGGGAAAGAGGTAGTTGTTTGGGCTAAAATATAGATGGGCTATGTACAGGTGCAGTAATTTGTGAGCTGCTCTGACAGTTGGTGCTTAAAGCTAGTGAGGGAGATAAGTGTTTCCAGTTTCAGAGATTTTTGTAGTTCGTTCCAGTCATTGACAGCAGAGAACTGGAAGGAGAGGCGGCCAAAGAAAGAATTGGTTTTGGGGGTGACGAGAGAGATATACAGTGTTATGCGAAAGTATTCGGCCCCCTTGAACTTTGCGACCTTTTGCCACATTTCAGGCTTCAAACATAAAGATATAAAACTGTATTTTTGTGTGAAGAATCAACAACAAGTGGGACACAATCATGAAGTGGAACGACATTTATTGGATATTTCAAACTTTTTTAACAAATCAAAAACTGAAAAATTGGGCGTGCAAAATTATTCAGCCCCTTTACTTTCAGTGCAGCAAACTCTCTCCAGAAGTTCAGTGAGGATCTCTGAATGATCCAATGTTGACCTAAATGACTAATGATGATAAATACAATCCACCTGTGTGTAATCAAGTCCCGTATAAATGCACCTGCACTGTGATAGTCTCAGAGGTCCGTTAAAGGCGCAGAGAGCATCATGAAGAACAAGGAACACACCAGGCAGGTCCGAGATACTGTTGTGAAGAAGTTTAAAGCCGGATTTGGATACAAAAAGATTTCCCAAGCTTTAAACATCCCAAGGAGCACTGTGCAAGCGATAATATTGAAATGGAAGGAGTATCAGATCACTGCAAATCTACCAAGACCTGGCCGTCCCTCTAAACTTTCAGCTCATACAAGGAGAAGACTGATCAGAGATGCAGCCAAGAGGCCCATGATCACTCTGGATGAACTGCAGAGATCTACAGCTGAGGTGGGAGACTCTGTCCATAGGACAACAATCAGTCGTATATTGCACAAATCTGGCCTTTATGGAAGAGTGGCAAGAAGAAAGCCATTTCTTAAAGATATCCATAAAAAGTGTTGTTTAAAGTTTGCCACAAGCCACCTGGGAGACACACCAAACATGTGGAAGAAGGTGCTCTGGTCAGATGAAACTAAAATTGAACTTTTTGGCAACAATGCAAAACGTTATGTTTGGCGTAAAAGCAACACAGCTCATCACCCTGAACACACCATACCCACTGTTAAACATGGTGGTGGCAGCATCATGGTTTGGGCCTGCTTTTCTTCAGCAGGGACAGGGAAGATGGTTCAAATTGATGGGAAGATGGATGGAGCCAAATACAGGACCATTCTGGAAGAAAACCTGATGGAGTCTGCAAAAGACCTGAGACTGGGACGGAGATTTGTCTTCCAACAAGACAATGATCCAAAACATAAAGCAAAATCTACAATGGAATGGTTCACAAATAAACATATCCAGGTGTTAGAATGGCCAAGTCAAAGTCCAGACCTGAATCCAATCGAGAATCTGTGGAAAGAACTGAAAACTGCTGTTCACAAATGCTCTCCATCCAACCTCACTGAGCTTGAGCTGTTTTGCAAGGAGGAATGGGAAAAAATGTCAGTCTCTCGATGTGCAAAACTGATAGAGACATACCCCAAGCGACTTACAGCTGTAATCGCAGCAAAAGGTGGCGCTACAAAGTATTAACTTAAGGGGGCTGAATAATTTTGCACGCCCAATTTTTCAGTTTTTGAGTTGTTAAAAAAGTTTGAAATATCCAATAAATGTCGTTCCACTTCATGATTGTGTCCCACTTGTTGTTGATTCTTCACAAAAAAATACAGTTTTATATCTTTATGTTTGAAGCCTGAAATGTGGCAAAAGGTCGCAAAGTTCAAGGGGGCCGAATACTTTCGCAAGGCACTGTACCTGCTGGAGCGTGTGCTACAGGTGGGAGATGCTATGGTGACCAGCGAGCTGAGATAAGGGGGGACTTTACCTAGCAGGGTCTTGTAGATGACATGGAGCCAGTGGGTTTGGCGACGAGTATGAAGCGAGGGCCAGCCAACGAGAGCGCACAGGTTGCAATGGTGGGTAGTATATGGGGCTTTGGTGACAAAACGGATTGCACTGTGATAGACTGCATCCAATTTGTTGAGTAGGGTATTGGAGGCTATTTTGTAAATTACATCGCCAAAGTCGAGGATTGGTAGGATGGTCAGTTTTACAAGGGTATGTTTGGCAGCATGAGTGAAGGATACTTTGTTGCGAAATAGGAAGCCAATTCTAGATTTAACTTTGGATTGGAGATATTTGATATGGGTCTGGAAGGAGAGTTTACAGTCTAACCAGACACCTAAGTATTTGTAGTTGTCCACGTATTCTAAGTCAGAGCTGTCCAGAGTAGTGATGCTGGACAGGCGGGCAGGTGCGGGTAGCGATCGGTTGAAGAGCATGCATTTAGTTTTACTTGTATTTAAAAGCAATTGGAGGCCACGGAAGGAGAGTTGTAATGGCACTGAAGCTTGCCTGGAGGGTTGTTAACACAGTGTCCAAAGAAGGGCCAGAAGTATACAGAATGGTGTCGTCTGCGTAGAGGTGGATCAGAGACTCACCAGCAGCAAGAGCGACCTCATTGATGGATACAGAGAAGAGAGTCGGTCCAAGAATTGAACCCTGTGGCACCCCCATAGAGACTGCCAGAGGTCCGGACAGCAGACCCTCCGATTTGACACACTGAACTCTATCAGAGAAGTAGTTGGTGAACCAGGCGAGGCAATCATTTGAGAAACCAAGGCTGTCGAGCCTGCCGATGAGGATGTGGGGATTGACAGAGTCGGAAGCCTTGGCCAGATCAATGAACACGGCTGCACAGTAATGTTTCTTATCGATGACGGTTAAGATATCGTTTAGGACCTTGAGCGTGGCTGAGGTGCACCCATGACCAGCTCTGAAACCAGATTGTATAACAGAGAAGGTATGGTGAGATTCGAAATGGTCGGTAATCTGTTTGTTGACTTGGCTTTCAAAGACCTTAGAAAGGCATGGTAGGATAGATATAGGTCTGTAGCAGTTTGGGTCAAGAGTGTCCCCCCTTTGAAGAGGGGGATGACCGCAGCTGCTTTCCAATCTTTGGGAATCTCAGACGACACGAAAGAGAGGTTGAACAGGCTAGTAATAGGGGTGGCAACAATTTTGGCAGATAATTTTAGAAAGAAAGGGTCCAGATTGTCTAGCCTGGCTGATTTGTAGGGTCCAGATTTTGCATCTCTTTCAGAACATCAGCTGCACAGATTTGGGAGAAGGAGAAATGGGGAAGGCTTGGGCGAGTTGCTGTGGGGGGTGCAGTGCTGTTGACCGGGGTAGGAGTAGCCAGGTGGAAAGCATGGCCAGCCGTAGAAAAATGCTTATTGAAATTCTCAATTATGGTGGATTTATCAGTGGTGACAGTGTTTCCTATCTTCAGTGCAGTGGGCAGCTGGGAGGAGGTGTTCTTATTCTCCATGGATTTTACAGTGTCCCTGAACTTTTTTGAGTTAGTGTTGCAGGAAGCAAATTTCTGCTTGAAAAAGCTAGCCTTGGCTTTTCTAACTGCCTGTGTATGATGGTTTCTAGCTTCCCTGAACAGCTGCATATCACAGGGGCTGTTCGATGCTAATGCAGAACGCCATAGGATGTTTTTGTGTTGGTTAAGGGCAGTCAGGTCTGGGGAGAACCAAGGGCTATATCTGTTCCTGGTTCTAAATTTCTTGAATGGGGTATGTTTATTTAAGATGGTTAGGAAGGCATTTAAAAAAAATATCCAGGCATCCTCTACCGAAGGGATGAGATCAATATCCTTCCAGGATACCCCGGCCAGATCGATTAGAAAGGCCTGCTCGCTGAAGTGTTTCAGGGAGTGTTTTACAGTGATGAGTGGAGGTCGTTTGACCGCTGACCCATTACGGATGCAGGCAATGAGGCAGTGATCGCTGAGATCTTGGTTGAAGACAGCAGAGGTGTATTTAGAGGGCAAGTTGGTTAGGATGATATCTATGAGGGTGCCCGTGTTTAAGGCTTTGGGGAGGTACCTGATAGGTTCATTGATAATTTGTGTGAGATTGAGGGCATCAAGTTTAGATTGTAGAATGGCTGGGGTGTTAAGCACGTTCCAGTTTAGGTCGCCTAGCAGAGCTCTGAAGATAGATGGGGGGCAATCAGTTCACATATGGTGTCCAGAGCACAGCTGGGGGCAGAGGGTGGTCTATAGCAGGCTGCAACGGTGAGAGACTTGTTTTTAGAGAGGTGGATTTTTAAAAGTAGAAGTTCAAATTGTTTGGGTACAGACCTGGATAGTAGGACAGAACTCTGCAGGCTATCTTTGCAGTAGATTGCAACACCGCCCCCTTTGGCAGTTCTATCTTGTCTGAAAATGTTGTAGTTTGGAATTAAAATTTCAGAATTTTTGGTAGTCTTCCTAAGCCAGGATTCAGACACAGCTAGAACATCCGGGTTGGCAGATTGTGCTAAAGCAGTGAATAGAACAAACTTAGGGAGGAGGCTTCTAATGTTAACATGCATGAAACCAAGGCTATCACGGTTACAGAAGTCATCAAAAGTGAGCACCTGGGGAATAGGAGTGGAGCTAGGCACTGCAGGGCCTGGATTCACCTCTACATCGCCAGAGGAACAGAGGAGTAGAATAAGGGTGCGGCTAAAAGCAATAAGAATTGGTCGTCTAGAACGTCTGGAACAGAGAGTAAAAGGAGGTTTCTGGGGGCGATAAAATAGCATCAAGGTATAATGTACAGACAAAAGTATGGTAGGATGTGAATACAGTGGAGGTAAACCTAGGTATTGAGTGATGAAGAGAGAGATATTGTCTCTAGAAACATAATTGAAACCAGGAGATGTCATTGCATGTGTGGGTTGTGGAACTAATAGGTTGGATAAGGTATAGTGAGCAGGACTAGAGGCTCTACAGTGAAATAAGCCAATAAACACTAACCAGAACAGCAATGGACAAGGCATATTGACATTAAGGAGAGGCATGCTTAGTCGAGTGATCAAAAGGGTCCGGAGAGTGGAGAGGTTGGTTGGGGGTCACGGCAATTTAGACAGCTAGCCAGGCCATCGGTAGCAAGCTAGCATAGGATGGACATCTGTTATTAGCCACCTCTTGCGTTCCGTCAATAGATTAGTGGGGTCCCGTGTGGTAGAGGGGATTAATCCAAATCACACAACAACAACAAAAATAAAAACAATAGATATAGTTAGAGGCCCAAGAAGAAACAATAATAATAAATAATAATAAAATTGTCTGATTGTCTATTCAGATAGCAGTGTTCCCAACTCAGGGAAAGCAATGTTTATCAGTATATTCTGTATGTATATTCTCTGTCTCTCTCTCAATTTTTTTTCTCTCAATTCAATTCAATAAAGGGCTTTATTGACATGGGAAACATAGTGTTTACACACACACACACACACACACACACATACACACGCACACTGCAATGAAAACAAACAGGAAACCAAAGCATGACTCTATAAAATGGTTGTTTGTCAAAAAACAATATATCTGAGTGCCGTATTACTGTGCTCACAGCTTGTGTTAGTTAAACATGGAACAGCCTGTTGGTGACAATAGGACATCAAGGCTGCATTGTCTTCATAGACACTGACATGACCTGTCCCCTTTCATTCTACGCATTCGGTATTGGCCTTACCTATAGTCCATCACATACAGAATATACACAGCTCTCTGTCTCTCTCGCTGTCGATTCCCTCATGTTCTCTCTCGCTCTGTCTCTCTCTCAATTTTTTTTCCTCTCAATTCAATTCAATAAAGGGCTTTATTGACATGGGAAACATAGTGTTTACAAATTGCCAAAGCAAGTAAAATGATAATAAACAAAAGTGATGTAAACAAACAACAAAATATTACACTCACAAAAGTAAAAAAAAAATAATATATAGAGACATTTTAAATGTCATATTATGTCTATATACAGTGTTGTAATGATGTGCAAATAGTTAAAGTACAAAAGGGCAAATAAATAAATATGAGTTGTATTTACAATGGTGTTTGTTCTTCACTGGTTGACCTTTTCTTGTGGCAACAGGTCACAAATCTTGCTGCTGTGATGCACACTGTGGTATTTCACCCAGTAGATATGAGAGTTTATCAAAATGTAATTTGTTTTCAAATTCTTTGTGGATCTGTGTAATCTGAGGGAAATATGTGTCTCTAATATGGTTATACATTTGGCACGAGGTTAGGAAGTGCAGCTCAGTTTCCACTTTGTGGGCAGTGTGCACACAGCCTGTCTTCTCTTGAGAGCCATGTCTGCCTATGGCAAGGCTATACTCAGTGAGTCTGTACATAGTCAAAGCTTTCCTTATGTTTGGGTCAATCACAGTGGTCAGTTATTCTGCCACTGCGTTCTCTCTGTTTAGGGCCAAATAGAATTCTAGTTTGCAGGTATTCTGCCACTGCGTTCTCTCTGTTTAGGGCCACATAGAATTCTAGTTTGCAGGTATTCTGCCACTGCGTTCTCTCTGTTTAGGGCCACATAGAATTCTAGTTTGCAGGTATTCTGCCACTGCGTTCTCTCTGTTTAAGGCCACATAGAATTCTAGTTTGCAGGTATTCTGCCACTGTGTTCTCTCTGTTTAGGGCCACATAGAATTCTAGTTTGCAGGTATTCTGCCACTGTGTTCTCTCTGTTTAGGGCCAAATAGAATTCTAGTTTGCAGGTATTCTGCCACTGCGTTCTCTCTGTTTAAGGCCACATAGAATTCTAGTTTGCAGGTATTCTGCCACTGCGTTCTCTCTGTTTAGGGCCACATAGAATTCTAGTTTGCAGGTATTCTGCCACTGTGTTCTCTCTGTTTAGGGCCAAATAGAATTCTAGTTTGCAGGTATTCTGCCACTGCGTTCTCTCTGTTTAGGGCCACATAGAATTCTAGTTTGCAGGTATTCTGCCACTGCGTTCTCTCTGTTTAAGGCCACATAGAATTCTAGTTTGCAGGTATTCTGCCACTGTGTTCTCTCTGTTTAGGGCCAAATAGAATTCTAGTTTGCAGGTATTCTGCCACTGTGTTCTCTCTGTTTAGGGCCAAATAGAATTCTAGTTTGCAGGTATTCTGCCACTGCGTTCTCTCTATTTAAGGCCACATAGAATTCT